>NW_027311256.1:22500-25000 GCF_047496795.1 Chiloscyllium punctatum | reverse complement strand
ACCCTTCGTCACAAGGGGCGAAGCCCGTTCCACCGTCTCGTCAGTAGTGCCGACCGGTCTGTGATCGACGAGGGGAGCCACACCAGGTCCGGCCCTGCTGCTTGGCGGCACCGCGTCGTCGGGAGCTCGCGACAGACGGAGGGTTTCGGTGTACTCTCCAGCCACGGGAAACGAAGCCGGTGATGCAGGCGCCGGTCTTTCGCTCCCAAATCGGCTGGGTTTACATCGTTGCTATCTAGTCACGCTCCCTTCAAACCCGACGGGGTACCTATTCCCCTCACCCGTCTGTGCGTATACAGCCTCTTTGCACTTGCGGGATGGGGGTGGTGGTTTAAAGACTCTCGAGTTGCCGCCCGTCGGTCTCCGAGCTCCGTGCAGTAGTGATCCCCAGCGAACTGCCAGCAGGGCGAACGAGCGATCCCGCTCTCGGTCGGGGCGCCTGGCGTCGATCGGTGGTCGGTGGCTTGCGGGCAAGCTGCGCTGTGAGTGTGGGAACGAGTATGACGAGCCGTTGCCGCGACTCCCAGTCCACCTCGGCGGTGGCTGGGCCGGGCGGGCGTCTGCTCGGGCGAGTGCCGCCCCCGCCTCCTCGCAGGAAGTCCGCTCGCCGACACGCCGCCACGTGCACGCGTCAGTGACGCTGCCGAACCGATGGCCGGTGCCCGTTCCCGCCTCTGCTTTTCCTAGGGCAAAGCTGCTGCACGCCTCGTGATACTAGGCGGGCGACATGGTGGCGGTGATCCTGCCTCCGTCGCTGCGGTGCGTTGGGGCACGCATCGCCTCTTGGGCGCCCTGTCCTCCTCCCCCCAATAGACGTATGTTTCTGCGGGCCGCACCAGGATGGTGCTCCCCATCGCTTCACGCCACCCTGCTCCGCCCGCACGCCGGCGTGCAGGTGGCTGTAGCTCAAGGTGGGGAGCGTATGTGCGGTCCGGGTCGCTTTCCTCTGGCGAGGGAGAGACCTAAAACAAACTCAGACAACTCTTGACGGTGGATCACTCGGCTCGTGCGTCGATGACGAACGCAGCTAGCTGCGAGAATTAATGTGAATTGCAGGACACATTGATCATCGACACTTTGAACGCACTTTGCGGCCCCGGGTTCTTCCCGGGGCCACGCCTGTCTGAGGGTCGTTTGGCAATCAATCGCACTCGCCTTGGCTGGCGAGAGCGCGGCTGGGGTGTCGCAGAGGACCCGTCCTCTTTGTCCCCCTAAGTTCAGACTCCGGAGCCCTCCGGCGTCGGAGCGCTTGGCCTTTCCCCCCCACCCTGCACATTCCGTTCGTCAGGCTCGACGCCATCCCCCCGCCGGGGAGCGCGGCCTGGCGTCCGTCTGTGTCGTGGCAGTGGGGCCAGCACGGCTGTCACCGGTCCCAGAATGGCTGTCGGTGGTTCACACTGTGTGTGTGTGCCAACCCTCCTGGTCTCTGGGACACGGAGCTGCCACGAAGTGTTGAGCCTCCAGTGGGGGGTCTGCCTAAGCTCTGCACGTCCGCATTGGGTCCGTCTCTCGGTTGGCTGGCAGTGGAAAGAGTGAAGGGAGCCGCGGAGGTCCGGTGCTGGTGCGCCGCCGGCCTGACCGTGGAGCTCGCCGGTTTGACACGCTGACCCGACTCGATGGTTGATCGATTGAGAGTGCTGGGAGCTGCAGGCCGCCCGCTGCTGCAGCCGCCCGTCTCGTGGTTCGTCCTCGGCCTTAAGTGGCCGGCGGGGCGTCTGATCCTGTCTCCCCTGCTGGCGCCGAGTGCCTGGCCGAGGGAGGAGGTTTTCGTCGAACGCTGTGACTTGGACGGTCGCACGCGCGTGGATCGCTGGCTCTTGGCTCTCCCGTTCAGTCCGCACGTTTTCCGCTCCGTCCTGCCACCGGTCTCGGGAGGTACGGAGGGGTTGGCGGGCGTGGTGTGTGCTCCGTCACCGTGCAGGCACACCTACCACGCCGTCGGCCGACCCCCGCACGGTCCTCCTGGCCATCGGGAGGACGGCGGAACGTCGGGCTGTCGGGGGCCAAGTCGCCAGAAGGCCACCGCTGTGTCTTCCGTACCCTGTCACCGTCGGCGTGCCTTCCTCAACTCGTCCGACTCGGGGCCGCTGGGTTCAGGAGCGGCGTCGCCCGCCGGCCCCACTGAAGGCCGTGCCGTTCCGCGGCTGGCGATCGATGTGCGTGGCGTGCCTGCGCGACCGTTCGCCACTTGAGCCTCGGCACTCCTCTCTCCCTCTCTCTGACCGTCGGGCAGTCTCTGTCTGCTGGTGCCTCGCACGTCCCGGGCGGCGGGTCGTCACCCCCGCGACCGGGCCTCCGGCAAGGCAGGAATCAGGCTGACCCTTCCGCTCGAGTAAGCAGCCGGCACTTCCGAGTTTCGCCTCCCGCCGTGGACGGGGGAGGGTCTCCGGTCCCGTGGAATTGCGCCGAGCACGTCCCCGCGCGTGGACGCGGCGGCGCTGGAGGCGGCAGGGGCGGCCACTCGTCGACACCATCGCTGGCCAAGGGTGGTGAGCGACGT
>NW_027311256.1:0-17500 GCF_047496795.1 Chiloscyllium punctatum | reverse complement strand
TCAGTAACCACTGACACTTAGAATTTTTTCGAGTTGGTATAAATCAGTAACCACTGACACTTAGAATATTTTCGGGTTGGTATAAATCAGTAACCACCGACACTTAGAATATTTTCGGGTTGGTATAAATCAGTAACCACTGACACTTAGAATTTTTTCGGGTCGGTACAAATCAGTAACCACTGACACTTAGAATATTTTCGGGTTGGTATAAATCAGTAACCACCGACACTTAGAATATTTTCGAGTTGGTATAAATCAGTAACCACTGACACTTAGAATTTTTTCGAGTTGGTATAAATCAGTAACCACTGACACTTAGAATATTTTCGGGTTGGTATAAATCAGTAACCACCGACACTTAGAATATTTTCGAGTTGGTATAAATCAGTAACCACTGACACTTAGAATTTTTTCGAGTTGGTATAAATCAGTAACCACTGACACTTAGAATATTTTCGACTTGGTATAAATCAGTAACCACTGACACTTAGAATATTTTCGGGTTGGTATAAATCAGTAACCACCGACACTTAGAATATTTTCGAGTTGGTATAAATCAGTAACCACTGACACTTAGAATATTTTCGGGTTGGTATAAATCAGTAACCACCGACACTTAGAATATTTTCGGGTTGGTACAAATCAGTAACCACTGACACTTAGAATATTTTCGAGTTGGTATAAATCAGTAACCACTGACACTTAGAATTTTTTCGAGTTGGTATAAATCAGTAACCACTGACACTTAGAATATTTTCGGGTTGGTATAAATCAGTAACCACCGACACTTAGAATATTTTCGGGTTGGTATAAATCAGTAACCACTGACACTTAGAATTTTTTCGGGTCGGTACAAATCAGTAACCACTGACACTTAGAATATTTTCGGGTTGGTATAAATCAGTAACCACCGACACTTAGAATATTTTCGAGTTGGTATAAATCAGTAACCACTGACACTTAGAATTTTTTCGAGTTGGTATAAATCAGTAACCACTGACACTTAGAATATTTTCGGGTTGGTATAAATCAGTAACCACCGACACTTAGAATATTTTCGAGTTGGTATAAATCAGTAACCACTGACACTTAGAATTTTTTCGAGTTGGTATAAATCAGTAACCACTGACACTTAGAATATTTTCGGGTTGGTATAAATCAGTAACCACCGACACTTAGAATATTTTCGAGTTGGTATAAATCAGTAACCACCGACACTTAGAATTTTTTCGAGTTGGTATAAATCAGTAACCACTGACACTTAGAATTTTTTCGGGTTGGTATAAATCAGTAACCACCGACACTTAGAATATTTTCGAGTTGGTATAAATCAGTAACCACTGACACTTAGAATTTTTTCGGGTCGGTATAAATCAGTAACCACTGACACTTAGAATTTTTTCGAGTTGGTATAAATCAGTAACCACTGACACTTAGAATATTTTCGGGTTGGTATAAATCAGTAACCACTGACACTTAGAATTTTTTCGACTTGGTATAAATCAGTAACCACTGACACTTAGAATTTTTTCGGGTTGGTATAAATCAGTAACCACTGACACTTAGAATATTTTCGGGTCGGTACAAATCAGTAACCACTGACACTTAGAATATTTTCGGGTTGGTATAAATCAGTAACCACTGACACTTAGAATTTTTTCGAGTTGGTATAAATCAGTAACCACTGACACTTAGAATTTTTTCGGGTTGGTATAAATCAGTAACCACCGACACTTAGAATATTTTCGGGTTGGTATAAATCAGTAACCACCGACACTTAGAATTTTTTCGGCTCAGTAGAAATCAGTAACCAAGCGCATTTTTGAATTGGTTACTGATTTCTCCGTTCGAGTTGCGGCTGCGGTTGGCTTCAAATAGTGGTGGGGGCTTAATTATCGCCGAGGGGAGCATGTCCCGGTGGTGTGGCCGAGGATGGAGTGCCTTTTGAAGGGGGTGTTTCTGAATTTGGACCCTTTTTGAGTTGCATGGCCGGATGGGTGTGGTTTTGAAGGGTGTGTCTGTCTGGAGTGGCACCGGCGTTGGTGTGAGGCTGAGGGTGGGCGTTCGGTTCCTGGTTAGGGATAGGGAAAGGGTGAGACTTAGCTTTAGTGCTCGTGCCCCCGATTTTGGTAATGTTTGACGTCAATTTTCCAAGGAGGCGAATGCAAGGCTTCAGAGGGACTTTGAGTGTTCGGGGGCGGGGTAGCTCAGCCGGATTTGCCCCGGCGGTTCTGCGGACGGTGTTGACTTCGAGGGCGGACCGGCCCCCGTGTTCAGTCCGAATATCGTGCATTGTTAACGGCGGGAAGTGTTCCAAAAGGGAATGGGATTGAATGTGACTGCTGAAGCCGACTTTGAGACCTGTAACGCGGGTAGCTCAGCCGGATTTGACCCGGCGGTTCTGGCGACGGTCTCGCCTTCGAGGGGGGAGCGCCCCGCGTGTTCAGGCCGAATTTTGTGCATTTCCATCGGCGGGAAGAGGTCCAAACGGGAATGGGATTGAATGTGACTGCTGAAGCCGACATTGAGACCTCTAACGCGGGTAGCTCGGCAGGATTTGACCCGGCGGTTCTGCCGAAGGTCTCACCTTCGAGGGGGGAGCGTCCCGCGTGTTCAGGCCGAATATCGTGCATTGTTAACGGCGGGAAGTGTTCCAAAAGGGAATGGGATTGAATGTGACTGCTGAAGCCGACATTGAGACCTCTAACGCGGGTAGCTCGGCCGGATTTGACCCGGCGGTTCTGGCGACGGTCTCGCCTTCGAGGGGGGAGCGTCCCGCGTGTTCAGGCCGAATTTTGTGCATTTCCATCGGCGGGAAGAGGTCCAAACGGGAATGGGATTGAATGTGACTGCTGAAGCCGACATTGAGACCTCTAACGCGGGTAGCTCGGCCGGATTTGACCCGGCGGTTCTGCCGAAGGTCTCACCTTCGAGGGGGGAGCCTCCCGCGTGTTCAGGCCGAATTTTGTGCATTTCCATCGGCGGGAAGAGGTCCAAACGGGAATGGGATTGAATGTGACTGCTGAAGCCGACATTGAGACCTCTAACGCGGGTAGCTCGGCCGGATTTGACCCGGCGGTTCTGCCGAAGGTCTCACCTTCGAGGGGGGAGCGCCCACCGTGTACAGGCCGATTTTCATGCATTTCCAACCGTGGGAAGGGGTCCGAAAGGGGATGGGGGTGAACGTGACTGCTCAACCCGACTTTGAGACCTGTAACGCGGGTAGCTCAGCCGGATTTGACCCGGCGGTTCTGGCGACGGTCTCGCCTTCGAGGGGGGAGCGTCCCGCGTGTTCAGGCCGAATTTTGTGCATTTCCATCGGCGGGAAGAGGTCCAAACGGGAATGGGATTGAATGTGACTGCTGAAGCCGACATTGAGACCTCTAACGCGGGTAGCTCGGCAGGATTTGACCCGGCGGTTCTGCCGAAGGTCTCACCTTCGAGGGGGGAGCGCCCACCGTGTACAGGCCGATTTTCATGCATTTCCAACCGTGGGAAGGGGGCCGAAAGGGGATGGGGGTGAATGTGACTGCTCAACCCGACTTTGAGGCATCTAACCCGGGTAGCTCAGCCGGGTTTGACCCGGCGGTTCTGCCGACGGCCTCGCCTTCGAGGGGGGAGCGTCCCCCGTGTACAGGCCGATTTTCATGCATTTCGAACCGTGGGAAGTGGCCCAAAAGGGGATGGGAGTGAATGTGACTGCTCAACCCGACTTTGGCGCTTCCGAGCCGGGTAGCTCAGCCGGGTTTGACCCGGCGGTTCTGCCGACGGTCTCGTCTTCGAGGCGGGTGCCTCCCCCGTGTACAGGCCGATTTTCATGCATTTCGTACCGTGGGAAGTGGTCCAAAAGGGAATGGGGGTGGACGTGACTGCTCATACCGACATCGAGACTTGTAAGCCGTGTAGCTCGGCCGGGTTTGATCCGGCGGGTCTGCCGACGGTCTCGTCTTCGAGAGGGGGGCCTCCCCCGTGTACAGGCCGATTTTCGTGCATTTCCAACGGTGGGAAGAGGTTCAAAAGGGGATGGGGGTGAATGTGACTGCTCAACCCGACTCTGAGGCTTCTAACCCGGGTAGCCCGGCCGGGTTTGACCCGGCGGTTCTGCCGTCGGTCTCGCCTTCGAGGGCGGAGCCTCCCCCGTGTACAGGCCGATTTTCGTGCATTTCAAACCGTGGGAAGCGGTCCAAAAGGGGATGGGAGTGAATGTGACTGCTCATACCGACCTTGGCGCTTCCGACCCGGGTAGCTCAGCCGGGTTTGACCCGGCGGTTCTGCCGACGGTCTCGTCTTCGAGGCGGGTGCCTCCCCCGTGTACAGGCCGATTTTCATGCATTTCGTACCGTGGGAAGTGGTCCAAAAGGGAATGGGGGTGAATGTGACTGCTCAACCCGACTCTGAGGCTTCTAACCCGGGTAGCTCGGCCGGGTTTGACCCGGCGGTTCTGCCGTCGGTCTCGCCTTCGAGAGGGGCGCCTCCCCCGTGTACAGGCCGATTTTCGTGCATTTCCAACGGTGGGAAGAGGTTCAAAAGGGGATGGGGGTGAATGTGACTGCTCAACCCGACTCTGAGGCTTCTAACCCGGGTAGCCCGGCCGGGTTTGACCCGGCGGTTCTGCCGTCGGTCTCGCCTTCGAGGGCGGAGCCTCCCCCGTGTACAGGCCGATTTTCGTGCATTTCAAACCGTGGGAAGCGGTCCAAAAGGGGATGGGAGTGAATGTGACTGCTCATACCGACCTTGGCGCTTCCGACCCGGGTAGCTCAGCCGGGTTTGACCCGGCGGTTCTGCCGACGGTCTCGCCTTCGAGGGGGGAGCGTCCCCCGTGTTCAGGCCGAATTTTGTGCATTTCGAACCGTGGGAAGTTGCCCAAAAGTCGATGGGAGTGAATGTGACTGCTCAACCCGACTTTGGCGCTTCCGAGCCGGGTAGCTCAGCCGGGTTTGACCCGGCGGTTCTGCCGACGGTCTCGTCTTCGAGGCGGGTGCCTCCCCCGTGTACAGGCCGATTTTCATGCATTTCGTACCGTGGGAAGTGGTCCAAAAGGGAATAGGGGTGGACGTGACTGCTCATACCGACATTGAGACTTGTAAGCCGTGTAGCTCGGCCGGGTTTGATCCGGCGGGTCTGCCGACGGTCTCGTCTTCGAGGCGGGTGCCTCCCCCGTGTACAGGCCGATTTTCGTGCATTTCGAACCGTGGGAAGTGGTCCAAAAGGGGATGGGGGTGGACGTGACTGCTCAACCCGACTTTGAGGCTTCTAACCCGGGTAGCTCGGCCGGGTTTGACCCGTCGATTCTGCCGATGGTCTCGTTTTGGAGGGGGGAGCCTCCCCCGTGTTCAGTCCGATTTTCGTGCATTTCGAACCGTGGGAAGTGGCCCAAAAGGGGATGGGAGTGAATGTGACTGCTCATACCGACTTTGGCGCTTCCGAGCCTGGTAGCTCAGCCGGGTTTGATCCGGCGGTTCTGCCGACGGTCTCGTCTTCGAGGCGGCTCCCTCCCCCGTGTACAGGCCGATTTTCATGCATTTGCAACGGTGGGAAGTTGCCCAAAAGGGGATGGGAGTGAATGTGACTGCTCAACCCGACTTTGGCGCTTCCGAGCCTGGTAGCTCAGCCGGGTTTGAACCGGCGGTTCTGCCGACGGTCTCGTCTTCGAGGCGGCTCCCTCCCCCGTGTACAGGCCGATTTTCGTGCATTTCGAACCGTGGGAAGTGGTCCAAAAGGGAATGGGGGTGGACGTGACTGCTCAACCCGACTCTGAGGCTTCTAACCCGGGTAGCTCGGCCGGGTTTGATCCGGCGGTTCTGCCGACGGTCTCGTCTTCGAGGCCGGTGCCTCCCCCGTGTACAGGCCGATTTTCGTGCATTTCCAACGGTGGGAAGTGGTCCAAAAGGGAATGGGGGTGGACGTGTCTGCTCATACCGACTTTGAGACTTGTAAGCCGGGTAGCTCAGCCGGGTTTGTTCCGGCGGTTCTGCCGACGGTCTCGTCATCGAGGGGGGAGCCTCCCCCGTGTCCAGGCCGATTTTCATGCATTTCCAACCGTGGGAAGTGGTCCAAAAGGGAATGGGGGTGAATGTGACTGCTCATACCGACTTTGAGACTTTTAAGCCGGGTAGCTCAGCCGGGTTTGACCCGGCGGTTCTGCCGACGGTCTCGCCTTCGAGGGGGGAGCGTCCCCCGTGTTCAGGCCGAATTTTGTGCATTTCGAACCGTGGGAAGTTGCCCAAAAGTCGATGGGAGTGAATGTGACTGCTCAACCCGACTTTGAGACTTGTAAGCCGGGTAGCTCAGCCGGGTTTGACCCGGCGGTTCTGCCGACGGTCTCGTCTTCGAGGCGGGTGCCTCCCCCGTGTACAGGCCGATTTTCATGCATTTCGTACCGTGGGAAGCGGTCCAAAAGGGGATGGGAGTGAACGTGACTGCTCATACCGACTTTGGCGCTTCCGAGCCGGGTAGCTCAGCCGGGTTTGACCCGGCGGGTCTGCCGACGGTCTCGCCTTCGAGGGGGGAGCGTCCCCCGTGTTCAGGCCGAATCTTGTGCATTTCGAACCGTGGGAAGTTGCCCAAAAGTCGATGGGAGTGAATGTGACTGCTCAACCCGACTTTGAGACTTGTAAGCCGGGTAGCTCAGCCGGGTTTGACCCGGCGGTTCTGCCGACGGTCTCGTCTTCGAGGCCGGTGCCTCCCCCGTGTACAGGCCGATTTTCGTGCATTTCCAACGGTGGGAAGTGGTCCAAAAGGGAATGGGGGTGGACGTGTCTGCTCATACCGACTTTGAGACTTGTAAGCCGGGTAGCTCAGCCGGGTTTGTTCCGGCGGTTCTGCCGACGGTCTCGTCATCGAGGGGGGAGCCTCCCCCGTGTCCAGGCCGATTTTCATGCATTTCCAACCGTGGGAAGTGGTCCAAAAGGGAATGGGGGTGAATGTGACTGCTCATACCGACTTTGAGACTTTTAAGCCGGGTAGCTCGGCCGGGTTTGACCCGGCGGTTCTGCCGACGGTCTCGTCTTCGAGGCGGGTGCCTCCCCCGTGTACAGGCCGATTTTCGTGCATTTCGAACCGTGGGAAGTGGTCTAAAAGTCGATGGGAGTGAACGTGACTGCTCAACCCGACTTTGAGACTTGTAAGCCGGGTAGCTCAGCCAGGTTTGACCCGGCGGTTCTGCCGACGGTCTCGCCTTCGAGGGCGGACCCTCCCCCGTGTACAGGCCGGTTTTCGTGCATTTCGAACCGTGGGAAGTGATCCAAAAGGGAATGGGGGTGAACGTGACTGCCCAACCCGGCTTTGAGACTTGTAAGCCGGGTAGCTCAGCCGGGTTGGACCCGGCGGTTCTGCCGACGGTCTCGACTTCGAGGCGGGTGCCTCCCCCGTGTACAGGCCGATTTTCATGCATTTGCAACGGTGGGAAGTTGCCCAAAAGTCGATGGGAGTGAATGTGACTGCTCAACCCGACTTCGAGACTTGTAAGCCGGGTAGCTCAGCCGGGTTTGACCCGGCGGTTCTGCCGACGGTCTCGCCTTCGAGGGGGGAGCCTCCCCCGTGTACAGGCCGATTTTCGTGCATTTCCAACGGTGGGAACAGGTTCAAAAGGGGATGGGAGTGATTGTGACTGCTCAACCCGACTCTAGGGCTTCTAACCCGGGTAGCCCGGCCGGGTTTGACCCGGCGGTTCTGCCGACGGTCTCGTCTTCGAGGCGGGTGCCTCCCCCGTATACAGGCCGATTTTCATGCATTTCGAACCGTGGGAAGTGGTCCAAAAGGGAATGGGGGTGGACGTGTCTGCTCATACCGACTTTGAGACTTGTAAGCCGGGTAGCTCAGCCGGGTTTGATCCGGCGGTTCTGCCGACGGTCTCGCCTTCGAGGGGGGAGCCTCCCCCGTGTTCAGTCCGATTTCCATGCATTTCCAACCGTGGGAAGTTGCCCAAAAGGGGATGGGAGTGAATGTGACTGCTCAACCCGACTTTGGCGCTTCCGAGCCGGGTAGCTCAGCCGGGTTTGACCCGGCGGTTCTGCCGACGGTCTCGTCTTCGAGGCGGGTGCCTCCCCCGTATACAGGCCGATTTTCATGCATTTCGAACCGTGGGAAGTGGTCCAAAAGGGAATGGGGGTGGACGTGTCTGCTCATACCGACTTTGAGACTTGTAAGCCGGGTAGCTCAGCCGGGTTTGATCCGGCGGTTCTGCCGACGGTCTCGCCTTCGAGGGGGGAGCCTCCCCCGTGTTCAGTCCGATTTCCATGCATTTCCAACCGTGGGAAGTTGCCCAAAAGGGGATGGGAGTGAATGTGACTGCTCAACCCGACTTTGGCGCTTCCGAGCCGGGTAGCTCAGCCGGGTTTGACCCGGCGGTTCTGCCGACGGTCTCGTCTTCGAGGCGGGTGCCTCCCCCGTGTACAGGCCGATTTTCATGCATTTGGAACCGTGGGAAGTGGTCCAAAAGGGAATGGGGGTGGACGTGACTGCTCATACCGACTTTGAGACTTGTAAGCCGGGTAGCTCAGCCGGGTTTGACCCGGCGGTTCTGCCGACGGTCTCGCCTTCGAGGGGGGAGCCTCCCCCGTGTTCAGTCCGATTTTCGTGCATTTCCCACGGTGGGAAATGGTATCTTTCATTACGGGGACAAGGGTCTGAAGCGGTGAAGTCAGTAACCGGCATAGTTAAGGAAAGGGTTCGAATTTTCTCAACAGTACGAAAAAAGTGAGCAGGGAAGCTAGAGAAGGTGTCAGTGAGTCCCAAACGAGTGAACCGCAAAACTTAGGGAAATGCCCGAAAGCGTTTTAAAGGGTGAAATCGGGAACGAGGAAATGATCGGAAAGTGCCTGAAAGTGCTAAATGAGTAAACAGAAAAACGAAGAAAAATGTTTGAAAAGAAGAAGTGAGTAACCAGGAAAACTTAGAAAAATGTTCAAAACGAAGAAATCAGTAACCAGGAAAACTTAGAAAAATGATCAAAAAGAAGAAATGAGTAACCAGGAAAACTTAGAAAAATGTTTAAAAAGAAGAAATCAGTAACCAGGAAAACTTAGGAAAATGTTTAAAAAGAAGAAATCAGTAACCAGAAAAACTGCGAAAAATGTTTAAAAAGAAGAAATGAGTAACCAGAAAAACTTAGAAAAATGTTTAAAAAGAAGAAATCAGTAACCAGGAAAACTTAGAAAAATGTTTAAAAAGAAGAAATCAGTAACCAGGAAAACTTAGAAAAATGTTATAAAAGAAGAAGTGAGTAACCAGAAAAACTTAGAAAAATGTTTAAAAAGAAGAAATCAGTAACCAGAAAAACTGCGAAAAATGTTTAAAAAGAAGAAATCAGTAACCAGACAAACTGCGAAAAATGTTTAAAAAGAAGAAATCAGTAACCAGGAAAACTTAGAAAAATGTTTAAAAAGAAGAAGTGAGTAACCAGAAAAACTTAGAAAAATGTTTAAAAAGAAGAAATCAGTAACCAGAAAAACTTAGAAAAATGTTTAAAAAGAAGAAATCAGTAACCAGAAAAACTGCGAAAAATGTTTAAAAAGAAGAAATCAGTAACCAGAAAAACTTAGAAAAATGTTTAAAAAGAAGAAGTGAGTAACCAGAAAAACTTAGAAAAATGTTTAAAAAGAAGAAATCAGTAACCAGAAAAACGGCGAAAAATGTTTAAAAAGAAGAAATCAGTAACCAGACAAACTGCGAAAAATGTTTAAAAAGAAGAAATCAGTAACCAGAAAAACTTAGAAAAATGTTTAAAAAGAAGAAATCAGTAACCAGAAAAACTTAGAAAAATGTTTCAAAAGAAGAAGTGAGTAACCAGAAAAACTTAGAAAAATGTTTAAAAAGAAGAAGTGAGTAACCAGAAAAACTTAGAAAAATGTTTAAAAAGAAGAAATCAGTAACCAGAAAAACTTAGAAAAATGTTTAAAAAGAAGAAATCAGTAACCAGAAAAACTGCGAAAAATGTTTAAAAAGAAGAAATCAGTAACCAGACAAACTGCGAAAAATGTTTAAAAAGAAGAAATCAGTAACCAGGAAAACTTAGAAAAATGTTTAAAAAGAAGAAGTCAGTAACCAGAAAAACTTAGAAAAATGTTTAAAAAGAAGAAATCAGTAACCAGAAAAACTTAGAAAAATGTTTAAAAAGAAGAAATCAGTAACCAGAAAAACTGCGAAAAATGTTTAAAAAGAAGAAATCAGTAACCAGAAAAACTTAGAAAAATGTTTAAAAAGAAGAAGTGAGTAACCAGAAAAACTTAGAAAAATGTTTAAAAAGAAGAAATCAGTAACCAGAAAAACGGCGAAAAATGTTTAAAAAGAAGAAATCAGTAACCAGACAAACTGCGAAAAATGTTTAAAAAGAAGAAATCAGTAACCAGAAAAACTTAGAAAAATGTTTCAAAAGAAGAAGTGAGTAACCAGAAAAACTTAGAAAAATGTTTAAAAAGAAGAAGTGAGTAACCAGAAAAACTTAGAAAAATGTTTAAAAAGAAGAAATCAGTAACCAGAAAAACTTAGAAAAATGTTTAAAAAGAAGAAATCAGTAACCAGAAAAACTGCGAAAAATGTTTAAAAAGAAGAAATCAGTAACCAGACAAACTGCGAAAAATGTTTAAAAAGAAGAAATCAGTAACCAGGAAAACTTAGAAAAATGTTTAAAAAGAAGAAGTGAGTAACCAGAAAAACTTAGAAAAATGTTTAAAAAGAAGAAATCAGTAACCAGAAAAACTTAGAAAAATGTTTAAAAAGAAGAAATCAGTAACCAGAAAAACTGCGAAAAATGTTTAAAAAGAAGAAATCAGTAACCAGAAAAACTTAGAAAAATGTTTAAAAAGAAGAAGTGAGTAACCAGAAAAACTTAGAAAAATGTTTAAAAAGAAGAAATCAGTAACCAGAAAAACGGCGAAAAATGTTTAAAAAGAAGAAATCAGTAACCAGACAAACTGCGAAAAATGTTTAAAAAGAAGAAATCAGTAACCAGAAAAACTTAGAAAAATGTTTCAAAAGAAGAAGTGAGTAACCAGAAAAACTTAGAAAAATGTTTAAAAAGAAGAAGTGAGTAACCAGAAAAACTTAGAAAAATGTTTAAAAAGAAGAAATCAGTAACCAGAAAAACTTAGAAAAATGTTTAAAAAGAAGAAATCAGTAACCAGAAAAACTGCGAAAAATGTTTAAAAAGAAGAAATCAGTAACCAGACAAACTGCGAAAAATGTTTAAAAAGAAGAAATCAGTAACCAGGAAAACTTAGAAAAATGTTTAAAAAGAAGAAGTGAGTAACCAGAAAAACTTAGAAAAATGTTTAAAAAGAAGAAATCAGTAACCAGAAAAACTTAGAAAAATGTTTAAAAAGAAGAAATCAGTAACCAGAAAAACTGCGAAAAATGTTTAAAAAGAAGAAATCAGTAACCAGAAAAACTTAGAAAAATGTTTAAAAAGAAGAAGTGAGTAACCAGAAAAACTTAGAAAAATGTTTAAAAAGAAGAAATCAGTAACCAGAAAAACGGCGAAAAATGTTTAAAAAGAAGAAATCAGTAACCAGACAAACTGCGAAAAATGTTTAAAAAGAAGAAATCAGTAACCAGAAAAACTTAGAAAAATGTTTCAAAAGAAGAAGTGAGTAACCAGAAAAACTTAGAAAAATGTTTAAAAAGAAGAAGTGAGTAACCAGAAAAACTTAGAAAAATGTTTAAAAAGAAGAAATCAGTAACCAGAAAAACTTAGAAAAATGTTTAAAAAGAAGAAATCAGTAACCAGAAAAACTTAGAAAAATGTTTAAAAAGAAGAAATCAGTAACCAGAAAAACTGCGAAAAATGTTTAAAAAGAAGAAATCAGTAACCAGACAAACTGCGAAAAATGTTTAAAAAGAAGAAATCAGTAACCAGGAAAACTTAGAAAAATGTTTAAAAAGAAGAAGTGAGTAACCAGAAAAACTTAGAAAAATGTTTAAAAAGAAGAAATCAGTAACCAGAAAAACTTAGAAAAATGTTTAAAAAGAAGAAATCAGTAACCAGAAAAACTGCGAAAAATGTTTAAAAAGAAGAAATCAGTAACCAGAAAAACTTAGAAAAATGTTTAAAAAGAAGAAGTGAGTAACCAGAAAAACTTAGAAAAATGTTTAAAAAGAAGAAATCAGTAACCAGAAAAACGGCGAAAAATGTTTAAAAAGAAGAAATCAGTAACCAGACAAACTGCGAAAAATGTTTAAAAAGAAGAAATCAGTAACCAGAAAAACTTAGAAAAATGTTTAAAAAGAAGAAATCAGTAACCAGAAAAACTTAGAAAAATGTTTCAAAAGAAGAAGTGAGTAACCAGAAAAACTTAGAAAAATGTTTAAAAAGAAGAAGTGAGTAACCAGAAAAACTTAGAAAAATGTTTAAAAAGAAGAAATCAGTAACCAGAAAAACTTAGAAAAATGTTTAAAAAGAAGAAATCAGTAACCAGAAAAACTTAGAAAAATGTTTAAAAAGAAGAAATCAGTAACCAGGAAAACTTAGAAAAATGTTTAAAAAGAAGAAATCAGTAACCAGAAAAACTGCGAAAAATGTTTAAAAAGAAGAAATGAGTAACCAGGAAAACTTAGAAAAATGTTTAAAAAGAAGAAGTGAGTAACCAGAAAAACTTAGAAAAATGTTTAAAAAGAAGAAATCAGTAACCAGACAAACTTAGAAAAATGTTTAAAAAGAAGAAATCATTAACCAGACAAACTGCGAAAAATGTTTAAAAAGAAGAAATCAGTAACCAGAAAAACTTAGAAAAATGTTTAAAAAGAAGAAATCAGTAACCAGAAAAACTTAGAAAAATGTTTAAAAAGAAGAAATCAGTAACCAGGAAAACTTAGAAAAATGTTTAAAAAGAAGAAGTGAGTAACCAGAAAAACTTAGAAAAATGTTTAAAAAGAAGAAATCAGTAACCAGAAAAACGGCGAAAAATGTTTAAAAAGAAGAAATCAGTAACCAGACAAACTGCGAAAAATGTTTAAAAAGAAGAAGTCAGTAACCAGAAAAACTTAGAAAAATGTTTAAAAAGAAGAAATGAGTAACCAGAAAAACTTAGAAAAATGTTTAAAAAGAAGAAATCAGTAACCAGAAAAACTTAGAAAAATGTTTAAAAAGAAGAAGTGAGTAACCAGGAAAACTTAGAAAAATGTTTAAAAAGAAGAAATGAGTAACCAGAAAAACTTAGAAAAATGTTTAAAAAGAAGAAGTGAGTAACCAGGAAAACTTAGAAAAATGTTATAAAAGAAGAAGTGAGTAACCAGAAAAACTTAGAAAAATGTTTAAAAAGAAGAAATCAGTAACCAGAAAAACTGCGAAAAATGTTTAAAAAGAAGAAATCAGTAACCAGACAAACTGCGAAAAATGTTTAAAAAGAAGAAATCAGTAACCAGGAAAACTTAGAAAAATGTTTAAAAAGAAGAAGTGAGTAACCAGAAAAACTTAGAAAAATGTTTAAAAAGAAGAAATCAGTAACCAGAAAAACTTAGAAAAATGTTTAAAAAGAAGAAATCAGTAACCAGAAAAACTGCGAAAAATGTTTAAAAAGAAGAAATCAGTAACCAGAAAAACTTAGAAAAATGTTTAAAAAGAAGAAGTGAGTAACCAGAAAAACTTAGAAAAATGTTTAAAAAGAAGAAATCAGTAACCAGAAAAACGGCGAAAAATGTTTAAAAAGAAGAAATCAGTAACCAGACAAACTGCGAAAAATGTTTAAAAAGAAGAAATCAGTAACCAGAAAAACTTAGAAAAATGTTTAAAAAGAAGAAATCAGTAACCAGAAAAACTTAGAAAAATGTTTCAAAAGAAGAAGTGAGTAACCAGAAAAACTTAGAAAAATGTTTAAAAAGAAGAAGTGAGTAACCAGAAAAACTTAGAAAAATGTTTAAAAAGAAGAAATCAGTAACCAGAAAAACTTAGAAAAATGTTTAAAAAGAAGAAATCAGTAACCAGAAAAACTGCGAAAAATGTTTAAAAAGAAGAAATCAGTAACCAGACAAACTGCGAAAAATGTTTAAAAAGAAGAAATCAGTAACCAGGAAAACTTAGAAAAATGTTTAAAAAGAAGAAGTCAGTAACCAGAAAAACTTAGAAAAATGTTTAAAAAGAAGAAATCAGTAACCAGAAAAACTTAGAAAAATGTTTAAAAAGAAGAAATCAGTAACCAGAAAAACTGCGAAAAATGTTTAAAAAGAAGAAATCAGTAACCAGAAAAACTTAGAAAAATGTTTAAAAAGAAGAAGTGAGTAACCAGAAAAACTTAGAAAAATGTTTAAAAAGAAGAAATCAGTAACCAGAAAAACGGCGAAAAATGTTTAAAAAGAAGAAATCAGTAACCAGACAAACTGCGAAAAATGTTTAAAAAGAAGAAATCAGTAACCAGAAAAACTTAGAAAAATGTTTCAAAAGAAGAAGTGAGTAACCAGAAAAACTTAGAAAAATGTTTAAAAAGAAGAAGTGAGTAACCAGAAAAACTTAGAAAAATGTTTAAAAAGAAGAAATCAGTAACCAGAAAAACTTAGAAAAATGTTTAAAAAGAAGAAATCAGTAACCAGAAAAACTGCGAAAAATGTTTAAAAAGAAGAAATCAGTAACCAGACAAACTGCGAAAAATGTTTAAAAAGAAGAAATCAGTAACCAGGAAAACTTAGAAAAATGTTTAAAAAGAAGAAGTGAGTAACCAGAAAAACTTAGAAAAATGTTTAAAAAGAAGAAATCAGTAACCAGAAAAACTTAGAAAAATGTTTAAAAAGAAGAAATCAGTAACCAGAAAAACTGCGAAAAATGTTTAAAAAGAAGAAATCAGTAACCAGGAAAACTTAGAAAAATGTTTAAAAAGAAGAAGTGAGTAACCAGAAAAACTTAGAAAAATGTTTAAAAAGAAGAAATCAGTAACCAGAAAAACTTAGAAAAATGTTTAAAAAGAAGAAATCAGTAACCAGAAAAACTGCGAAAAATGTTTAAAAAGAAGAAATCAGTAACCAGAAAAACTTAGAAAAATGTTTAAAAAGAAGAAGTGAGTAACCAGAAAAACTTAGAAAAATGTTTAAAAAGAAGAAATCAGTAACCAGAAAAACGGCGAAAAATGTTTAAAAAGAAGAAATCAGTAACCAGACAAACTGCGAAAAATGTTTAAAAAGAAGAAATCAGTAACCAGAAAAACTTAGAAAAATGTTTCAAAAGAAGAAGTGAGTAACCAGAAAAACTTAGAAAAATGTTTAAAAAGAAGAAGTGAGTAACCAGAAAAACTTAGAAAAATGTTTAAAAAGAAGAAATCAGTAACCAGAAAAACTTAGAAAAATGTTTAAAAAGAAGAAATCAGTAACCAGAAAAACTGCGAAAAATGTTTAAAAAGAAGAAATCAGTAACCAGGAAAACTTAGAAAAATGTTTAAAAAGAAGAAATGAGTAACCAGGAAAACTTAGAAAAATGTTTAAAAAGAAGAAATGAGTAACCAGGAAAACTTAGAAAAATGTTTAAAAAGAAGAAATCAGTAACCAGAAAAACTTAGAAAAATGTTTAAAAAGAAGAAATCAGTAACCAGAAAAACGGCGAAAAATGTTTAAAAAGAAGAAATGAGTAACCAGAAAAACTTAGAAAAATGTTTAAAAAGAAGAAATCAGTAACCAGAAAAACGGCGAAAAATGTTTAAAAAGAAGAAATCAGTAACCAGAAAAACTTAGAAAAATGTTTAAAAAGAAGAAGTGAGTAACCAGAAAAACTTAGAAAAATGTTTAAAAAGAAGAAATGAGTAACCAGAAAAACTTAGAAAAATGTTTAAAAAGAAGAAATCAGTAACCAGAAAAACTTAGAAAAATGTTTAAAAAGAAGAAATGAGTAACCAGAAAAACGGCGAAAAATGTTTAAAAAGAAGAAATCAGTAACCAGAAAAACGGCGAAAAATGTTTAAAAAGAAGAAATCAGTAACCAGACAAACTGCGAAAAATGTTTAAAAAGAAGAAATCAGTAACCAGAAAAACTTAGAAAAATGTTTAAAAAGAAGAAATCAGTAACCAGGAAAACTTGGAAAAAAACACTTAGAAAAATTTTCAGCAAAGTGTGAAAAATATTCTAAGTGTCAGCGGAGGAAAATGCTGCAGCATCGGGAAAGATTCGCAAACTTACACCGAACATGTGCTCCGAAGTGCCGGAGGAATTGGGTGAATTGAGCCCGGCAAATGGCCAGCTGTCGTTTTGTGCCTGCAGCCCGAAAACTTTAACTTTGTCTGTCGCGGAAGTCCGGACCGAGAAAAATCCAAACGGTTTTGACCGGACCGAGTTCCAGACCGATGCAGTCAAATTTGGAATTCAGACCCATTCAGTGCCACTTGTAGTTTTTCCGCAGTGAGGTTGGCGGGGTACCCGGAGATATATGGGAACACGATTTTTAGAACAAAATGGCGGCGCGGGACCGTTCTGAAAGGCATCCGAAAAACGGTTCCACGGGCATAGCACTTTAATGACAGGTATGAGTGCATGCCGGAGAGCTCTTGGAAGTCGAATTTTTGACACTTTGTCAATTTTTTGACAGATTTGACAAACTCTTTCTGTCTGTTCTAAGAGTCAGTCAGAGACTTGTGCGGCGGTCTTTTGACACTATTGGAGGGCGGGCAAACCCCACGTTGACTCCGGCCGTCCCTCCACAGGCGCTCGTGTCCAAAATGAAGGCGAGAGACGCGAGTGGCCTGGTTCCCTTGGGTGTTGCCAAGAAGGCTGCGGGCTGACCGTTGCCTGAGCACTCCCTAAAGCCTCTTGTGATGAGAGCAGACCTCGCCTGCCGCACGACCGGCTCTGGGAGTCGTTGGGCCGCTATTTGTGAATAGTCTGGTCCTCCTCTGCCACCCGGACAAGCGCGATGGCTCTGCCGCCCTGCGGTGCTCGTCACCCAGGTTTGGGGAACACGATACTCGTAACAAAAATAAAAGGCGGCTCGGGACCTGCAGGCGAAAGGGGTCCCGTGGTGCTAAGCACGTCGACTTCGGGTCTCGGTGCAAGCCGGAGAGCTCACGGAAGTCTAAAGTTTTCGGCACGTGGTCGAATCTTTTCAAAGGCTTACCCGGCTCTTTCCGTCCATTCTGAGAGTAAGTCAGAGGCCGGTGCGGAGGTCTCTTGACAATCGGAGGGGGTGGTGGCCCTCCGCAGGCGCTCGTGTCGAAAATGAAGGCGAGAGACGCGAGTGGCCTGGTTCCCCTGGGTGTTGCCAGGAAGGCTGCGGGCTGACCCTTGCCTGAGCACTCCCTAAAGCCTCTTGTGAAGAGAGCAGACCTCGCGCGCCGCACGACCGGCTCTGGGAGTCGTTGGGCCGCTATCTGTGAATAGTCTGGTCCTCCTCTGCCACCCGGCCAAGTGCGATGGCTCTGCCGCCCTGCGGTGCTCGTCACGCAGGTATGGGGCACACGATGCTCGTAACAGCAAATAAAGGCGGCTCGGGACCTGCAGGCGAAAGGGGTCCCGTGGTGCTTAGCACGTCGACTTCGGGTCTCGGTGCAAGCCGGAGAGCTCACGGAAGTCTAAAGTTTTCGGCACGTGGTC
>NW_027311255.1:0-32113 GCF_047496795.1 Chiloscyllium punctatum | reverse complement strand
GGACAGGGTGAGAGAGAGAGGGACAGGGAGAGAGAGACGGACAGAGAGAGAGAGGGACAGGGAGACAGAGAGAGGGACAGAGAGAGAGAGGCACAGGACAGAGAGAGAGAGGGCCAGGTAGAGAGAGAGGGACAGAGAGAGAGGGACAGGGAGAGAGAGAGGGACAGAGAGAGAGAGACCTGGAGAGAGAGAGTGGACAGGAGAGAGAGGGACAGAGAGAGAGAGAGGGACAGAGAGAGGGAGAGAGGGACAGAGAGAGAGAGGGACAGAGAGAGAGAGTGAGGGACACACAGAAAGAGAGACAGGGCGAGAGAGAGGGACAGGGAGAGAGAGAGGGACAGGGAGAGAGAGAGAGAGGGACAGAGAGAGTGAGGGACAGCGAGAGAGAGAGGTACAGGGAGAGAGTGAGGACAGAGAGAGAGAGGGACAGGGTGAGAGAGAGAGAGGGACAGAGAGAGAGAGAAGGACAGGGAGAGATTGATATGGAGAGAGCGAGAGGGATAGGGAGAGAGAGAGAGAGGGACGGAGAGAGTGAGGGACAGGGAGAGAGAGAGGGACAGGGAGAGAGAGGGACAGAGAGCGAGTGGGACAGGGAGAGAGAGAGAGGGACAGGAGAGATGGAGAGGGACAGGGAGAGAGCGAGGGAAAGAGAGAGAGAGAGGGACAGAGAGAGAGAGGGACGGGGGAGAGAGAGAGGGACAGAGAGAGAGAGGGAGAGGGAGAGAGAGAGAGGGACAGGGAGAGAGTGAGGGACACAGAGAGAGAGAGGGACAGGGAGAGAGAGAGGGACAGGGAGAGAGAGAGGGACTGGCAGAGAGAGAGGGACAGGCAGAGAGAGCGAGGAACAGAGAGAGAGGGACAGGGAGAGAGAGAGGGGGACAGAGAGAGAGGTAACTGGAGAGAGAGAGTGGGACAGGGAGAGAGAGGGACAGAGAGAGAGAGAGAGGGACAGGGAGAGAGAGGGACAGGGAGAGAGAGGGACAGAGAGAGAGAGGGACAGGGAGAGAGAGAGAGGGACAGGGTGAGAGAGAGAGGGACAGGGAGAGAGAGACGGACAGAGAGAGAGAGGGACAGGGAGACAGAGAGAGGGACAGAGAGAGAGAGGCACAGGGACAGAGAGGGACAGGGAGAGAGAGTGGGACAGGGAGAGAGAGAGGGACAGGGAGAGAGAGCGTGGAACAGAAGAGGTGGACAGGGAGAGAGAGCGACAGGGAGAGAGAGGGACAGAGAGAGAGAGAGTGAGGACACACAGAGAGAGAGAGAGAGACAGGGTGAGGGAGAGGGACAGGAGAGAGAGAGAGGACAGGGATAGAGAGAGAGAGAGGGACGGAGAGTGTGAGGGACAGCGAGACAGAGAGGGACAGGGAGAGAGTGAGGGACCGAGAGAGCGAGGGACAAGGAGGGAGAGAGATGGACAGAGAGGCAAAGAGATGGACAGAGAGAGAGATGGACAGGGACAGAGAGAGAAAGGGACAGGGAGAGAGAGAGAGGGACAGAGAGAGAGGGACAACGAGAGAGAGCGACAGGGAGCGAGAGGGACAGAGAGAGAGAGTGAGGGACACAGAGAGAGAGAGAGACTGGGCGAGAGAGAGGGACAGGGAGAGAGAGAGAGGACAGAGAGAGTGAGGACAGCGAGAGAGAGAGGGACAGGAAGAGAGTGAGGGACAGAGAGAGAGAGGGACAGTGTGAGAGAGAGAGAGGGACAGAGTGAGAGAGAAGGACAGGGAGAGATTGAGAGGGAGAGAGAGAGTGGGACAGGGAAGAGAGAGAGAGGACGGAGAGAGGGTGAGGGACAGGGAGAGAGAGAGAGCGAGCGGGAGAGAGTGAGGGGCAGAGAGAGAGAGGGACAAGGAGGGAGAGAGATGGACAGAGAGAGAGAGGGACAGGAGAGAGAGAGGGACAGGCAGAGAGAGCGTGGAACAGAGAGAGAGACACAGAGAGAGAGAGAGAGATGGACAGGGAGAGATGAAGAGAGAGAGAGGACAGGTAGAGAGAGAGGGACAGGTAGAGAGAGAGGGACAGAGAGAGAGGACAGGGAGAGGGAGAGGGGGACAGAGAGAGAGGTACCTGGAGAGAGAGAGTGGGACAGGAGAGAGAGGGACAGAGAGAGAGATAGGGACAGTGAGAGGAGAGAGGGACAGAGAGAGAGAGAGAGGGACAGGGAGTGAGAGGGACAGGGAGAGAGAGGGACAGAGAGAGAGAGGGACAGGGAGAGAGAGAGAGGGACAGGGTGAGAGAGAGAGGGACAGGGAGAGAGAGACGGACAGAGAGAGAGAGGGACAGGGAGACAGAGAGAGGGACAGAGAGAGAGGAGGCACAGGACAGAGAGAGAGAGGGCCAGGTAGAGAGAGAGGGACAGAGAGAGAGGGACAGGGAGAGAGAGAGGGACAGAGAGAGAGAGACCTGGAGAGAGAGAGTGGGACAGGAGAGAGAGGGACAGAGAGAGAGGGACAGAGAGAGGGCGAGAGGGACAGAGAGAGAGAGAGAGAGAGAGAGGGACAGGGAGAGAGAGGAACAGGGAGAGAGCGGGACAGAGAGAGCGAGAGGGACAGGGAGAGAGAGAGAGGGACAGGGAGAGATGGAGAGGGGACAGGGAGAGAGCGAGGGAAATAGAGAGAGAGAGGGACAGAGAGAGAGAGGGACGGGGGAGAGAGAGAGGGACAGAGAGAGAGAGGGAGAGGGAGAGAGAGAGAGGGACAGGAGAGAGTGAGGGACACAGAGAGAGAGAGGGACAGGGAGAGAGAGCAGAGAGAGAGACAGGGAGAGAGAGAGGTGCAGGGAGAGAGAGGGACAGGGAGAGAGAGAGGGACAGGGAGAGCGAGTGGGACAGGGAGAGAGAGAGAGAGGGACAGGGAGAGATGGAGAGGGACAGGGTGAGAGCGAGGGACAGGAGAGAGAGAGAGGGACAGGGAAGAGAGAGAGAGAGGGACGGAGAGTGTGGAGGGACAGCGAGACAGAGAGGGACAGGGAGAGAGTGAGGGACCGAGAGAGAGAGGGACAAGGAGGAGAGAGATGGACAGAGAGGGAGAGAGATGGACAGAGAGAGAGAGGGACAGGGACAGAGAGATAATGGACAGGGAGAGAGAGAGAGGGACAGAGAGAGAGGGACAGCGAGAGAGAGCGACAGGGAGCGAGAGGGACAGAGAGTGAGAGTGAGGGACACAGAGAGAGAGAGAGACTGGGCGAGAGAGAGGGACAGGGAGAGAGAGAGAGGGACAGGAGAGAGAGAGAGAGGGGCAGAGAGAGTGAGGACAGCGAGAGAGAGAGGGGACAGGAGAGAGTGAGGGATAGAGTGAGAGAGGGACAGGGTGAGAGAGAGAGAGGACAGAGAGAGAGAAGGACAGGGAGAGATTGAGAGGGAGAGAGAGAGAGGGACAGGGAGAGAGAGAGAGAGGGACGGAGAGACGAGGGACAGGGAGAGAGAGAGGGGACAGGAGTGAGAGAGAGGGACAGGGGAAGAGAGAGAGAGGGGACAGAGAGAGAGAGACGCACAGAGAGAGCGATGGACAGGGAGAATTGAGAGGAGAGAGAGAGTGGGACAGGGAGAGAGAGAGAGAGGACGGAGAGAGGGTGAGGGACAGGGAGAGAGAGAGAGGGACAGGGAGAGAGAGAGAGGGACAGAGAGAGAGGGACAGCGAGAGAGAGCGACAGGGAGAGAGAGGGACAGAGAGAGAGAGTGAGGGACACAGAGTGAGAGAGAGAGACAGGGCGAGAGAGAGGTACAGGGAGAGAGAGAGAGGGAAAGGAGAGAGAGAGAGAGAGGGACAGAGAGAGCGAGGGACGGATAGAGAGAGAGGGACAGGAGAGAGTGAGGGACAGAGAGAGAGAGGGACAGGGTGAGAGAGAGAGAGGGACAGAGAGAGAGAAGGACAGGGAGAGATTGAGAGGGAGAGAGAGAGAGGGACAGGGAGAGAGAGAGAGAGGGACGGAGAGACGAGGGACAGGGAGAGAGAGAGGGACAGGCGAGAGAGAGGGACAGGGAGTGAGAGAGAGGGACAGGGGAAGAGAGAGAGAGGGACAGAGAGAGAGAGACGCACAGAGAGAGCGATGGACAGGAGAGAGAGAGAGGGACAGGGAGAGAGCGGGACAGAGAGAGAGAGGGACAGAGAGAGAGAGGGTCAGGAGAGAGAGAGAGGGACAGAGAGAGAGAGAGTGACAGAGAGTGAGAGGCACAGGGAGAGAGAGAGAGGGATATGGTGAGAGAGAGAGGGACAGGGAGAGGGATGGACAGGGAGAGGGAGGGACAGGGAGAGAGTGGGACAGGGAGAGAGAGGGACAGAGAGAGAGAGGGGGACAGTGAGAGGGAGAGAGGGACAGAGAGAGAGAGAGAGGGACAGGGAGAGAGAGGGACAGGGAGAGAGAGGGACAGAGAGAGAGAGGGACAAGGAGAGAGAGAGAGGGACAGGGTGAGAGAGAGAGGGACAGGGAGAGATTGAGAGGGAGAGAGAGAGAGGGACAGGGAGAGAGAGAGAGAGGGACGGAGAGTGTGAGGGACAGCGAGACAGAGAGGGACAGGGAGAGAGTGAGGGACCGAGAGAGAGAGGGACAAGGAGGGAGAGAGATGGACAGAGAGGGAGAGAGATGGACAGAGAGAGAGAGGGACAGGGACAGAGAGATAATGGGACAGGGAGAGAGAGAGAGGGACAGGGTGAGAGAGAGAGGGACAGGGAGAGAGAGACGGACAGAGAGAGAGAGGGACAGGGAGACAGAGAGAGGGACAGAGAGAGAGAGGCACAGGGACAGAGAGGGACAGGGAGAGAGAGTGGGACAGGGAGAGAGAGAGGGACAGGGAGAGAGAGCGTGGAACAGAGAGAGTGGGACAGGGAGAGAGAGCGACAGGGAGAGAGAGGGACAGAGAGAGAGAGAGTGAGGGACACACAGAGAGAGAGAGAGAGACAGGGTGAGGGAGAGGGACAGGGAGAGAGAGAGAGGGACAGGGATAGAGAGAGAGAGAGGGACGGAGAGTGTGAGGGACAGCGAGACAGAGAGGGACAGGGAGAGAGTGAGGGACCGAGAGAGCGAGGGACAAGGAGGGAGAGAGATGGACAGAGAGGCAAAGAGATGGACAGAGAGAGAGATGGACAGGGACAGAGAGAGAAAGGGACAGGGAGAGAGAGAGAGGGACAGAGAGAGAGGGACAACGAGAGAGAGCGACAGGGAGCGAGAGGGACAGAGAGAGAGAGTGAGGGACACAGAGAGAGAGAGAGACTGGGCGAGAGAGAGGGACAGGGAGAGAGAGAGAGGGACAGAGAGAGTGAGGGACAGCGAGAGAGAGAGGGACAGGAAGAGAGTGAGGGACAGAGAGAGAGAGGGACAGTGTGAGAGAGAGAGAGGGACAGAGTGAGAGAGAAGGACAGGGAGAGATTGAGAGGGAGAGAGAGAGTGGGACAGGGAGAGAGAGAGAGAGGGACGGAGAGAGGGTGAGGGACAGGGAGAGAGAGAGAGCGAGCGGGAGAGAGTGAGGGGCAGAGAGAGAGAGGGACAAGGAGGGAGAGAGATGGACAGAGAGAGAGAGGGACAGGGAGAGAGAGAGGGACAGGCAGAGAGAGCGTGGAACAGAGAGAGAGAGACACAGAGAGAGAGAGAGATGGACAGGGAGAGATGAAGAGAGAGAGAGGACAGGTAGAGAGAGAGGGACAGGTAGAGAGAGAGGGACAGAGAGAGAGGGACAGGGAGAGGGAGAGGGGGACAGAGAGAGAGGTACCTGGAGAGAGAGAGTGGGACAGGGAGAGAGAGGGACAGAGAGAGAGATAGGGACAGTGAGAGGGAGAGAGGGACAGAGAGAGAGAGAGAGGGACAGGGAGTGAGAGGGACAGGGAGAGAGAGGGACAGAGAGAGAGAGGGACAGGGAGAGAGAGAGAGGGACAGGGTGAGAGAGAGAGGGACAGGGAGAGAGAGACGGACAGAGAGAGAGAGGGACAGGGAGACAGAGAGAGGGACAGAGAGAGAGAGGCACAGGGACAGAGAGAGAGAGGGCCAGGTAGAGAGAGAGGGACAGAGAGAGAGGGACAGGGAGAGAGAGAGGGACAGAGAGAGAGAGACCTGGAGAGAGAGAGTGGGACAGGGAGAGAGAGGGACAGAGAGAGAGGGACAGAGAGAGGGAGAGAGGGACAGAGAGAGAGAGAGAGAGAGAGAGGGACAGGGAGAGAGAGGAACAGGGAGAGAGCGGGACAGAGAGAGCGAGAGGGACAGGGAGAGAGAGAGAGGGACAGGGAGAGATGGAGAGGGACAGGGAGAGAGCGAGGGAAATAGAGAGAGAGAGGGACAGAGAGAGAGAGGGACGGGGAGAGAGAGAGGGACAGAGAGAGAGAGGGAGAGGGAGAGAGAGAGAGGGACAGGGAGAGAGTGAGGGACACAGAGAGAGAGAGGGACAGGGAGAGAGAGAGAGAGAGAGACAGGGAGAGAGAGAGGTGCAGGGAGAGAGAGGGACAGGGAGAGAGAGAGGGACAGGGAGAGCGAGTGGGACAGGGAGAGAGAGAGAGAGGGACAGGGAGAGATGGAGAGGGACAGGGTGAGAGCGAGGGACAGGGAGAGAGAGAGAGGGACAGGGATAGAGAGAGAGAGAGGGACGGAGAGTGTGAGGGACAGCGAGACAGAGAGGGACAGGGAGAGAGTGAGAGACCGAGAGAGAGAGGGACAAGGAGGGAGAGAGATGGACAGAGAGGGAGAGAGATGGACAGAGAGAGAGAGGGACAGGGACAGAGAGATAATGGGACAGGGAGAGAGAGAGAGGGACAGAGAGAGAGGGACAGCGAGAGAGAGCGACAGGGAGCGAGAGGGACAGAGAGTGAGAGTGAGGGACACAGAGAGAGAGAGAGACTGGGCGAGAGAGAGGGACAGGGAGAGAGAGAGAGGGACAGGGAGAGAGAGAGAGGGGGGCAGAGAGAGTGAGGGACAGCGAGAGAGAGAGGGACAGGGAGAGAGTGAGGGATAGAGTGAGAGAGGGACAGGGTGAGAGAGAGAGAGGGACAGAGAGAGAGAAGGACAGGGAGAGATTGAGAGGGAGAGAGAGAGAGGGACAGGGAGAGAGAGAGAGAGGGACGGAGAGACGAGGGACAGGGAGAGAGAGAGGGACAGGGAGTGAGAGAGAGGGACAGGGGAAGAGAGAGAGAGGGACAGAGAGAGAGAGACGCACAGAGAGAGCGATGGACAGGGAGAGATTGAGAGGGAGAGAGAGAGTGGGACAGGGAGAGAGAGAGAGAGGGACGGAGAGAGGGTGAGGGACAGGGAGAGAGAGAGAGGGACAGGGAGAGAGAGAGAGGGACAGAGAGAGAGGGACAGCGAGAGAGAGCGACAGGGAGAGAGAGGGACAGAGAGAGAGAGTGAGGGACACAGAGTGAGAGAGAGAGACAGGGCGAGAGAGAGGTACAGGGAGAGAGAGAGAGGGAAAGGAGAGAGAGAGAGAGAGGGACAGAGAGAGCGAGGGACGGATAGAGAGAGAGGGACAGGGAGAGAGTGAGGGACAGAGAGAGAGAGGGACAGGGTGAGAGAGAGAGAGGGACAGAGAGAGAGAAGGACAGGGAGAGATTGAGAGGGAGAGAGAGAGAGGGACAGGGAGAGAGAGAGAGAGGGACGGAGAGACGAGGGACAGGGAGAGAGAGAGGGACAGGGCGAGAGAGAGGGACAGGGAGTGAGAGAGAGGGACAGGGGAAGAGAGAGAGAGGGACAGAGAGAGAGAGACGCACAGAGAGAGCGATGGACAGGGAGAGAGAGAGAGGGACAGGGAGAGAGCGGGACAGAGAGAGAGAGGGACAGAGAGAGAGAGGGTCAGGGAGAGAGAGAGAGGGACAGAGAGAGAGAGAGTGACAGAGAGTGAGAGGCACAGGGAGAGAGAGAGAGGGATATGGTGAGAGAGAGAGGGACAGGGAGAGGGATGGACAGGGAGAGGGAGGGACAGGGAGAGAGTGGGACAGGGAGAGAGAGGGACAGAGAGAGAGAGGGGGACAGTGAGAGGGAGAGAGGGACAGAGAGAGAGAGAGAGGGACAGGGAGAGAGAGGGACAGGGAGAGAGAGGGACAGAGAGAGAGAGGGACAGGGAGAGAGAGAGAGGGACAGGGTGAGAGAGAGAGGGACAGGGAGAGATTGAGAGGGAGAGAGAGAGAGGGACAGGGATAGAGAGAGAGAGAGGGACGGAGAGTGTGAGGGACAGCGAGACAGAGAGGGACAGGGAGAGAGTGAGGGACCGAGAGAGAGAGGGACAAGGAGGGAGAGAGATGGACAGAGAGGGAGAGAGATGGACAGAGAGAGAGAGGGACAGGGACAGAGAGATAATGGGACAGGGAGAGAGAGAGAGGGACAGAGAGAGAGGGACAGCGAGCGAGAGCGACAGGGAGCGAGAGGGACAGAGAGTGAGAGTGAGGGACACAGAGAGAGAGAGAGACTGGGCGAGAGAGAGGGACAGGGAGAGAGAGAGAGGGACAGGGAGAGAGAGAGAGAGGGGCAGAGAGAGTGAGGGACAGCGAGAGAGAGAGGGACAGGGAGAGAGTGAGGGATAGAGTGAGAGAGGGACAGGGTGAGAGAGAGAGAGGGACAGAGAGAGAGAAGGACAGGGAGAGATTGAGAGGGAGAGAGAGAGAGGGACAGGGAGAGAGAGAGAGAGGGACGGAGAGACGAGGGACAGGGAGAGAGAGAGGGACAGGGAGTGAGAGAGAGGGACAGGGGAAGAGAGAGAGAGGGACAGAGAGAGAGAGACGCACAGAGAGAGCGATGGACAGGGAGAGATTGAGAGGGAGAGAGAGAGTGGGACAGGGAGAGAGAGAGAGAGGGACGGAGAGAGGGTGAGGGACAGGGAGAGAGAGAGAGGGACAGGGAGAGAGAGAGAGGGACAGAGAGAGAGGGACAGCGAGAGAGAGCGACAGGGAGAGAGAGGGACAGAGAGAGAGAGTGAGGGACACAGAGTGAGAGAGAGAGACAGGGCGAGAGAGAGGTACAGGGAGAGAGAGAGAGGGAAAGGAGAGAGAGAGAGAGAGGGACAGAGAGAGCGAGGGACGGATAGAGAGAGAGGGACAGGGAGAGAGTGAGGGACAGAGAGAGAGAGGGACAGGGTGAGAGAGAGAGAGGGACAGAGAGAGAGAAGGACAGGGAGAGATTGAGAGGGAGAGAGAGAGAGGGACATTGAGAGAGAGAGAGAGGGACGGAGAGACGAGGGACTGGGAGAGAGAGAGGGACAGGGCGAGAGAGAGGGACAGGGAGTGAGAGAGAGGGACAGGGGAAGAGAGAGAGAGGGACAGAGAGAGAGAGACGCACAGAGAGAGCGATGGACAGGGAGAGAGAGAGAGGGACAGGGAGAGAGCGGGACAGAGAGAGAGAGGGACAGAGAGAGAGAGGGTCAGGGAGAGAGAGAGAGGGACAGAGAGAGAGAGAGTGACAGAGAGTGAGAGGCACAGGGAGAGAGAGAGAGGGATATGGTGAGAGAGAGAGGGACAGGGAGAGGGATGGACAGGGAGAGGGAGGGACAGGGAGAGAGTGGGACAGGGAGAGAGAGGGACAGAGAGAGAGAGGGGGACAGTGAGAGGGAGAGAGGGACAGAGAGAGAGAGAGAGGGACAGGGAGAGAGAGGGACAGGGAGAGAGAGGGACAGAGAGAGAGAGGGACAGGGAGAGAGAGAGAGGGACAGGGTGAGAGAGAGAGGGACAGGGAGAGATTGAGAGGGAGAGAGAGAGAGGGACAGGGAGAGAGAGAGAGAGGGACGGAGAGACGAGGGACAGGGAGAGAGAGAGGGACAGGGAGTGAGAGAGAGGGACAGGGGAAGAGAGAGAGAGGGACAGAGAGAGAGAGAGACGCACAGAGAGAGCGATGGACAGGGAGAGATTGAGAGGGAGAGAGAGAGTGGGACAGGGAGAGAGAGAGAGAGGGACGGAGAGAGGGTGAGGGACAGGGAGAGAGAGAGAGGGACCGGGAGAGAGTGAGGGGCAGAGAGAGAGAGGGACAAGGAGGGAGAGAGATGGACAGAGAGAGAGAGGGACAGGGACAGAGAGAGAGAGGGACAGGGAGAGAGAGAGAGGGACAGAGAGAGAGGGACAGCGAGAGAGAGCGACAGGGAGAGAGAGGGACAGAGAGAGAGAGTGAGGGACACAGAGTGAGAGAGAGAGAGACAGGGCGAGAGAGAGGTACAGGGAGAGAGAGAGAGGGAAAGGAGAGAGAGAGAGAGGGACAGAGAGAGCGAGGGACGGATAGAGAGAGAGGGACAGGGAGAGAGTGAGGGAGAGAGAGAGAGAGGGACAGGGTGAGAGAGAGAGAGGGACAGAGAGAGAGAAGGACAGGGAGAGATTGAGAGGGAGAGAGAGAGAGGGACAGGGAGAGAGAGAGAGAGGGACGGAGAGACGAGGGACAGGGAGAGAGAGAGGGACAGGGCGAGAGAGAGGGACAGGGAGTGAGAGAGAGGGACAGGGGAAGAGAGAGAGAGGGACAGAGAGAGAGAGACGCACAGAGAGAGCGATGGACAGGGAGAGAGAGAGAGGGACAGGGAGAGAGCGGGACAGAGAGAGAGAGGGACAGAGAGAGAGAGGGTCAGGGAGAGAGAGAGAGGGACAGAGAGAGAGAGAGTGACAGAGAGTGAGAGGCACAGGGAGAGAGAGAGAGGGACATGGTGAGAGAGAGAGGGACAGGGAGAGGGATGGACAGGAAGAGGGAGGGACAGGGAGAAAGTGGGACAGGGAGAGAGAGGGACAGAGAGAGAGAGGGGGACAGTGAGAGGGAGAGAGGGACAGAGAGAGAGAGAGAGGGACAGGGAGAGAGAGGGACAGGGAGAGAGAGGGACAGAGAGAGAGAGGGACAGGGAGAGAGAGAGAGGGACAGGGTGAGAGAGAGAGGGACAGGGAGAGAGAGACGGACAGAGAGAGAGAGGGACAGGGAGACAGAGAGAGGGACAGAGAGAGAGAGGCACAGGGACAGAGAGAGAGAGGGCCAGGTAGATAGAGAGGGACAGAGAGAGAGGGACAGGGAGAGAGAGAGGGACAGAGAGAGAGAGACCTGGAGAGAGAGAGTGGGACAGGGAGAGAGAGGGACAGAGAGAGAGAGAGGGACAGAGAGAGGGAGAGAGGGACAGAGAGAGAGAGGGACAGAGAGAGAGAGTGAGGGACACACAGAAAGAGAGACAGGGCGAGAGAGAGGGACAGGGAGAGAGAGAGGGACAGGGAGAGAGAGAGAGAGGGACAGAGAGAGTGAGGGACAGCGAGAGAGAGAGGTACAGGGAGAGAGTGAGGGACAGAGAGAGAGAGGGACAGGGTGAGAGAGAGAGAGGGACAGAGAGAGAGAGAAGGACAGGGAGAGATTGATATGGAGAGAGCGAGAGGGATAGGGAGAGAGAGAGAGAGGGACGGAGAGAGTGAGGGACAGGGAGAGAGAGAGGGACAGGGAGAGAGAGGGACAGAGAGCGAGTGGGACAGGGAGAGAGAGAGAGGGACAGGGAGAGATGGAGAGGGACAGGGAGAGAGCGAGGGAAAGAGAGAGAGAGAGGGACAGAGAGAGAGAGGGACGGGGAGAGAGAGAGGGACAGAGAGAGAGAGGGAGAGGGAGAGAGAGAGAGGGACAGGGAGAGAGTGAGGGACACAGAGAGAGAGAGGGACAGGGAGAGAGAGAGGGACAGGGAGAGAGAGAGGGACTGGCAGAGAGAGAGGGACAGGCAGAGAGAGCGAGGAACAGAGAGAGAGGGACAGGGAGAGAGAGAGGGGGACAGAGAGAGAGGTAACTGGAGAGAGAGAGTGGGACAGGGAGAGAGAGGGACAGAGAGAGAGAGAGAGGGACAGGGAGAGAGAGGGACAGGGAGAGAGAGGGACAGAGAGAGAGAGGGACAGGGAGAGAGAGAGAGGGACAGGGTGAGAGAGAGAGGGACAGGGAGAGAGAGACGGACAGAGAGAGAGAGGGACAGGGAGACAGAGAGAGGGACAGAGAGAGAGAGGCACAGGGACAGAGAGGGACAGGGAGAGAGAGTGGGACAGGGAGAGAGAGAGGGACAGGGAGAGAGAGCGTGGAACAGAGAGAGTGGGACAGGGAGAGAGAGCGACAGGGAGAGAGAGGGACAGAGAGAGAGAGAGTGAGGGACACACAGAGAGAGAGAGAGAGACAGGGTGAGGGAGAGGGACAGGGAGAGAGAGAGAGGGACAGGGATAGAGAGAGAGAGAGGGACGGAGAGTGTGAGGGACAGCGAGACAGAGAGGGACAGGGAGAGAGTGAGGGACCGAGAGAGCGAGGGACAAGGAGGGAGAGAGATGGACAGAGAGGCAAAGAGATGGACAGAGAGAGAGATGGACAGGGACAGAGAGAGAAAGGGACAGGGAGAGAGAGAGAGGGACAGAGAGAGAGGGACAACGAGAGAGAGCGACAGGGAGCGAGAGGGACAGAGAGAGAGAGTGAGGGACACAGAGAGAGAGAGAGACTGGGCGAGAGAGAGGGACAGGGAGAGAGAGAGAGGGACAGAGAGAGTGAGGGACAGCGAGAGAGAGAGGGACAGGAAGAGAGTGAGGGACAGAGAGAGAGAGGGACAGTGTGAGAGAGAGAGAGGGACAGAGTGAGAGAGAAGGACAGGGAGAGATTGAGAGGGAGAGAGAGAGTGGGACAGGGAGAGAGAGAGAGAGGGACGGAGAGAGGGTGAGGGACAGGGAGAGAGAGAGAGCGAGCGGGAGAGAGTGAGGGGCAGAGAGAGAGAGGGACAAGGAGGGAGAGAGATGGACAGAGAGAGAGAGGGACAGGGAGAGAGAGAGGGACAGGCAGAGAGAGCGTGGAACAGAGAGAGAGACACAGAGAGAGAGAGAGAGATGGACAGGGAGAGATGAAGAGAGAGAGAGGACAGGTAGAGAGAGAGGGACAGGTAGAGAGAGAGGGACAGAGAGAGAGGGACAGGGAGAGGGAGAGGGGGACAGAGAGAGAGGTACCTGGAGAGAGAGAGTGGGACAGGGAGAGAGAGGGACAGAGAGAGAGATAGGGACAGTGAGAGGGAGAGAGGGACAGAGAGAGAGAGAGAGGGACAGGGAGTGAGAGGGACAGGGAGAGAGAGGGACAGAGAGAGAGAGGGACAGGGAGAGAGAGAGAGGGACAGGGTGAGAGAGAGAGGGACAGGGAGAGAGAGACGGACAGAGAGAGAGAGGGACAGGGAGACAGAGAGAGGGACAGAGAGAGAGAGGCACAGGGACAGAGAGAGAGAGGGCCAGGTAGAGAGAGAGGGACAGAGAGAGAGGGACAGGGAGAGAGAGAGGGACAGAGAGAGAGAGACCTGGAGAGAGAGAGTGGGACAGGGAGAGAGAGGGACAGAGAGAGAGGGACAGAGAGAGGGAGAGAGGGACAGAGAGAGAGAGAGAGAGAGAGAGGGACAGGGAGAGAGAGGAACAGGGAGAGAGCGGGACAGAGAGAGCGAGAGGGACAGGGAGAGAGAGAGAGGGACAGGGAGAGATGGAGAGGGACAGGGAGAGAGCGAGGGAAATAGAGAGAGAGAGGGACAGAGAGAGAGAGGGACGGGGAGAGAGAGAGGTACAGAGAGAGAGAGGGAGAGGGAGAGAGAGAGAGGGACAGGGAGAGAGTGAGGGACACAGAGAGAGAGAGGGACAGGGAGAGAGAGAGAGAGAGAGAGAGACAGGGAGAGAGAGAGGTGCAGGGAGAGAGAGGGACAGGGAGAGAGAGAGGGACAGGGAGAGCGAGTGGGACAGGGAGAGAGAGAGAGAGGGACAGGGAGAGATGGAGAGGGACAGGGTGAGAGCGAGGGACAGGGAGAGAGAGAGAGGGACAGGGATAGAGAGAGAGAGAGGGACGGAGAGTGTGAGGGACAGCGAGACAGAGAGGGACAGGGAGAGAGTGAGGGACCGAGAGAGAGAGGGACAAGGAGGGAGAGAGATGGACAGAGAGGGAGAGAGATGGACAGAGAGAGAGAGGGACAGGGACAGAGAGATAATGGGACAGGGAGAGAGAGAGAGGGACAGAGAGAGAGGGACAGCGAGAGAGAGCGACAGGGAGCGAGAGGGACAGAGAGTGAGAGTGAGGGACACAGAGAGAGAGAGAGAGACTGGGCGAGAGAGAGGGACAGGGAGAGAGAGAGAGGGACAGGGAGAGAGAGAGAGAGGGGCAGAGAGAGTGAGGGACAGCGAGAGAGAGAGGGACAGGGAGAGAGTGAGGGATAGAGTGAGAGAGGGACAGGGTGAGAGAGAGAGAGGGACAGAGAGAGAGAAGGACAGGGAGAGATTGAGAGGGAGAGAGAGAGAGGGACAGGGAGAGAGAGAGAGAGGGACGGAGAGACGAGGGACAGGGAGAGAGAGAGGGACAGGGAGTGAGAGAGAGGGACAGGGGAAGAGAGAGAGAGGGACAGAGAGAGAGAGACGCACAGAGAGAGCGATGGACAGGGAGAGATTGAGAGGGAGAGAGAGAGTGGGACAGGGAGAGAGAGAGAGAGGGACGGAGAGAGGGTGAGGGACAGGGAGAGAGAGAGAGGGACAGGGAGAGAGAGAGAGGGACAGAGAGAGAGGGACAGCGAGAGAGAGCGACAGGGAGAGAGAGGGACAGAGAGAGAGAGTGAGGGACACAGAGTGAGAGAGAGAGACAGGGCGAGAGAGAGGTACAGGGAGAGAGAGAGAGGGAAAGGAGAGAGAGAGAGAGAGGGACAGAGAGAGCGAGGGACGGATAGAGAGAGAGGGACAGGGAGAGAGTGAGGGACAGAGAGAGAGAGGGACAGGGTGAGAGAGAGAGAGGGACAGAGAGAGAGAAGGACAGGGAGAGATTGAGAGGGAGAGAGAGAGAGGGACAGGGAGAGAGAGAGAGAGGGACGGAGAGACGAGGGACAGGGAGAGAGAGAGGGACAGGGCGAGAGAGAGGGACAGGGAGTGAGAGAGAGGGACAGGGGAAGAGAGAGAGAGGGACAGAGAGAGAGAGACGCACAGAGAGAGCGATGGACAGGGAGAGAGAGAGAGGGACAGGGAGAGAGCGGGACAGAGAGAGAGAGGGACAGAGAGAGAGAGGGTCAGGGAGAGAGAGAGAGGGACAGAGAGAGAGAGAGTGACAGAGAGTGAGAGGCACAGGGAGAGAGAGAGAGGGATATGGTGAGAGAGAGAGGGACAGGGAGAGGGATGGACAGGGAGAGGGAGGGACAGGGAGAGAGTGGGACAGGGAGAGAGAGGGACAGAGAGAGAGAGGGGGACAGTGAGAGGGAGAGAGGGACAGAGAGAGAGAGAGAGGGACAGGGAGAGAGAGGGACAGGGAGAGAGAGGGACAGAGAGAGAGAGGGACAAGGAGAGAGAGAGAGGGACAGGGTGAGAGAGAGAGGGACAGGGAGAGATTGAGAGGGAGAGAGAGAGAGGGACAGGGAGAGAGAGAGAGAGGGACGGAGAGTGTGAGGGACAGCGAGACAGAGAGGGACAGGGAGAGAGTGAGGGACCGAGAGAGAGAGGGACAAGGAGGGAGAGAGATGGACAGAGAGGGAGAGAGATGGACAGAGAGAGAGAGGGACAGGGACAGAGAGATAATGGGACAGGGAGAGAGAGAGAGGGACAGGGTGAGAGAGAGAGGGACAGGGAGAGAGAGACGGACAGAGAGAGAGAGGGACAGGGAGACAGAGAGAGGGACAGAGAGAGAGAGGCACAGGGACAGAGAGGGACAGGGAGAGAGAGTGGGACAGGGAGAGAGAGAGGGACAGGGAGAGAGAGCGTGGAACAGAGAGAGTGGGACAGGGAGAGAGAGCGACAGGGAGAGAGAGGGACAGAGAGAGAGAGAGTGAGGGACACACAGAGAGAGAGAGAGAGACAGGGTGAGGGAGAGGGACAGGGAGAGAGAGAGAGGGACAGGGATAGAGAGAGAGAGAGGGACGGAGAGTGTGAGGGACAGCGAGACAGAGAGGGACAGGGAGAGAGTGAGGGACCGAGAGAGCGAGGGACAAGGAGGGAGAGAGATGGACAGAGAGGCAAAGAGATGGACAGAGAGAGAGATGGACAGGGACAGAGAGAGAAAGGGACAGGGAGAGAGAGAGAGGGACAGAGAGAGAGGGACAACGAGAGAGAGCGACAGGGAGCGAGAGGGACAGAGAGAGAGAGTGAGGGACACAGAGAGAGAGAGAGACTGGGCGAGAGAGAGGGACAGGGAGAGAGAGAGAGGGACAGAGAGAGTGAGGGACAGCGAGAGAGAGAGGGACAGGAAGAGAGTGAGGGACAGAGAGAGAGAGGGACAGTGTGAGAGAGAGAGAGGGACAGAGTGAGAGAGAAGGACAGGGAGAGATTGAGAGGGAGAGAGAGAGTGGGACAGGGAGAGAGAGAGAGAGGGACGGAGAGAGGGTGAGGGACAGGGAGAGAGAGAGAGCGAGCGGGAGAGAGTGAGGGGCAGAGAGAGAGAGGGACAAGGAGGGAGAGAGATGGACAGAGAGAGAGAGGGACAGGGAGAGAGAGAGGGACAGGCAGAGAGAGCGTGGAACAGAGAGAGAGAGACACAGAGAGAGAGAGAGATGGACAGGGAGAGATGAAGAGAGAGAGAGGACAGGTAGAGAGAGAGGGACAGGTAGAGAGAGAGGGACAGAGAGAGAGGGACAGGGAGAGGGAGAGGGGGACAGAGAGAGAGGTACCTGGAGAGAGAGAGTGGGACAGGGAGAGAGAGGGACAGAGAGAGAGATAGGGACAGTGAGAGGGAGAGAGGGACAGAGAGAGAGAGAGAGGGACAGGGAGTGAGAGGGACAGGGAGAGAGAGGGACAGAGAGAGAGAGGGACAGGGAGAGAGAGAGAGGGACAGGGTGAGAGAGAGAGGGACAGGGAGAGAGAGACGGACAGAGAGAGAGAGGGACAGGGAGACAGAGAGAGGGACAGAGAGAGAGAGGCACAGGGACAGAGAGAGAGAGGGCCAGGTAGAGAGAGAGGGACAGAGAGAGAGGGACAGGGAGAGAGAGAGGGACAGAGAGAGAGAGACCTGGAGAGAGAGAGTGGGACAGGGAGAGAGAGGGACAGAGAGAGAGGGACAGAGAGAGGGAGAGAGGGACAGAGAGAGAGAGAGAGAGAGAGAGGGACAGGGAGAGAGAGGAACAGGGAGAGAGCGGGACAGAGAGAGCGAGAGGGACAGGGAGAGAGAGAGAGGGACAGGGAGAGATGGAGAGGGACAGGGAGAGAGCGAGGGAAATAGAGAGAGAGAGGGACAGAGAGAGAGAGGGACGGGGAGAGAGAGAGGGACAGAGAGAGAGAGGGAGAGGGAGAGAGAGAGAGGGACAGGGAGAGAGTGAGGGACACAGAGAGAGAGAGGGACAGGGAGAGAGAGAGAGAGAGAGACAGGGAGAGAGAGAGGTGCAGGGAGAGAGAGGGACAGGGAGAGAGAGAGGGACAGGGAGAGCGAGTGGGACAGGGAGAGAGAGAGAGAGGGACAGGGAGAGATGGAGAGGGACAGGGTGAGAGCGAGGGACAGGGAGAGAGAGAGAGGGACAGGGATAGAGAGAGAGAGAGGGACGGAGAGTGTGAGGGACAGCGAGACAGAGAGGGACAGGGAGAGAGTGAGAGACCGAGAGAGAGAGGGACAAGGAGGGAGAGAGATGGACAGAGAGGGAGAGAGATGGACAGAGAGAGAGAGGGACAGGGACAGAGAGATAATGGGACAGGGAGAGAGAGAGAGGGACAGAGAGAGAGGGACAGCGAGAGAGAGCGACAGGGAGCGAGAGGGACAGAGAGTGAGAGTGAGGGACACAGAGAGAGAGAGAGACTGGGCGAGAGAGAGGGACAGGGAGAGAGAGAGAGGGACAGGGAGAGAGAGAGAGAGGGGCAGAGAGAGTGAGGGACAGCGAGAGAGAGAGGGACAGGGAGAGAGTGAGGGATAGAGTGAGAGAGGGACAGGGTGAGAGAGAGAGAGGGACAGAGAGAGAGAAGGACAGGGAGAGATTGAGAGGGAGAGAGAGAGAGGGACAGGGAGAGAGAGAGAGAGGGACGGAGAGACGAGGGACAGGGAGAGAGAGAGGGACAGGGAGTGAGAGAGAGGGACAGGGGAAGAGAGAGAGAGGGACAGAGAGAGAGAGACGCACAGAGAGAGCGATGGACAGGGAGAGATTGAGAGGGAGAGAGAGAGTGGGACAGGGAGAGAGAGAGAGAGGGACGGAGAGAGGGTGAGGGACAGGGAGAGAGAGAGAGGGACAGGGAGAGAGAGAGAGGGACAGAGAGAGAGGGACAGCGATAGAGAGCGACAGGGAGAGAGAGGGACAGAGAGAGAGAGTGAGGGACACAGAGTGAGAGAGAGAGACAGGGCGAGAGAGAGGTACAGGGAGAGAGAGAGAGGGAAAGGAGAGAGAGAGAGAGGGACAGAGAGAGCGAGGGACGGATAGAGAGAGAGGGACAGGGAGAGAGTGAGGGACAGAGAGAGAGAGGGACAGGGTGAGAGAGAGAGAGGGACAGAGAGAGAGAAGGACAGGGAGAGATTGAGAGGGAGAGAGAGAGAGGGACAGGGAGAGAGAGAGAGAGGGACGGAGAGACGAGGGACAGGGAGAGAGAGAGGGACAGGGCGAGAGAGAGGGACAGGGAGTGAGAGAGAGGGACAGGGGAAGAGAGAGAGAGGGACAGAGAGAGAGAGACGCACAGAGAGAGCGATGGACAGGGAGAGAGAGAGAGGGACAGGGAGAGAGCGGGACAGAGAGAGAGAGGGACAGAGAGAGAGAGGGTCAGGGAGAGAGAGAGAGGGACAGAGAGAGAGAGAGTGACAGAGAGTGAGAGGCACAGGGAGAGAGAGAGAGGGATATGGTGAGAGAGAGAGGGACAGGGAGAGGGATGGACAGGGAGAGGGAGGGACAGGGAGAGAGTGGGACAGGGAGAGAGAGGGACAGAGAGACAGAGGGGGACAGTGAGAGGGAGAGAGGGACAGAGAGAGAGAGAGAGGGACAGGGAGAGAGAGGGACAGGGAGAGAGAGGGACAGAGAGAGAGAGGGACAGGGAGAGAGAGAGAGGGACAGGGTGAGAGAGAGAGGGACAGGGAGAGATTGAGAGGGAGAGAGAGAGAGGGACAGGGATAGAGAGAGAGAGAGGGACGGAGAGTGTGAGGGACAGCGAGACAGAGAGGGACAGGGAGAGAGTGAGGGACCGAGAGAGAGAGGGACAAGGAGGGAGAGAGATGGACAGAGAGGGAGAGAGATGGACAGAGAGAGAGAGGGACAGGGACAGAGAGATAATGGGACAGGGAGAGAGAGAGAGGGACAGAGAGAGAGGGACAGCGAGAGAGAGCGACAGGGAGCGAGAGGGACAGAGAGTGAGAGTGAGGGACACACAGAGAGAGAGAGACTGGGCGAGAGAGAGGGACAGGGAGAGAGAGAGAGGGACAGGGAGAGAGAGAGAGAGGGGCAGAGAGAGTGAGGGACAGCGAGAGAGAGAGGGACAGGGAGAGAGTGAGGGATAGAGTGAGAGAGGGACAGGGTGAGAGAGAGAGAGGGACAGAGAGAGAGAAGGACAGGGAGAGATTGAGAGGGAGAGAGAGAGAGGGACAGGGAGAGAGAGAGAGAGGGACGGAGAGACGAGGGACAGGGAGAGAGAGAGGGACAGGGAGTGAGAGAGAGGGACAGGGGAAGAGAGAGAGAGGGACAGAGAGAGAGAGACGCACAGAGAGAGCGATGGACAGGGAGAGATTGAGAGGGAGAGAGAGAGTGGGACAGGGAGAGAGAGAGAGAGGGACGGAGAGAGGGTGAGGGACAGGGAGAGAGAGAGAGGGACAGGGAGAGAGAGAGAGGGACAGAGAGAGAGGGACAGCGAGAGAGAGCGACAGGGAGAGAGAGGGACAGAGAGAGAGAGTGAGGGACACAGAGTGAGAGAGAGAGACAGGGCGAGAGAGAGGTACAGGGAGAGAGAGAGAGGGAAAGGAGAGAGAGAGAGAGAGAGGGACAGAGAGAGCGAGGGACGGATAGAGAGAGAGGGACAGGGAGAGAGTGAGGGACAGAGAGAGAGAGGGACAGGGTGAGAGAGAGAGAGGGACAGAGAGAGAGAAGGACAGGGAGAGATTGAGAGGGAGAGAGAGAGAGGGACAGGGAGAGAGAGAGAGAGGGACGGAGAGACGAGGGACAGGGAGAGAGAGAGGGACAGGGCGAGAGAGAGGGACAGGGAGTGAGAGAGAGGGACAGGGGAAGAGAGAGAGAGGGACAGAGAGAGAGAGACGCACAGAGAGAGCGATGGACAGGGAGAGAGAGAGAGGGACAGGGAGAGAGCGGGACAGAGAGAGAGAGGGACAGAGAGAGAGAGGGTCAGGGAGAGAGAGAGAGGGACAGAGAGAGAGAGAGTGACAGAGAGTGAGAGGCACAGGGAGAGAGAGAGAGGGATATGGTGAGAGAGAGAGGGATAGGGAGAGGGATGGACAGGGAGAGGGAGGGACAGGGAGAGAGTGGGACAGGGAGAGAGAGGGACAGAGAGAGAGAGGGGGACAGTGAGAGGGAGAGAGGGACAGAGAGAGAGAGAGAGGGACAGGGAGAGAGAGGGACAGGGAGAGAGAGGGACAGAGAGAGAGAGGGACAGGGAGAGAGAGAGAGGGACAGGGTGAGAGAGAGAGGGACAGGGAGAGATTGAGAGGGAGAGAGAGAGAGGGACAGGGAGAGAGAGAGAGAGGGACGGAGAGACGAGGGACAGGGAGAGAGAGAGGGACAGGGAGTGAGAGAGAGGGACAGGGGAAGAGAGAGAGAGGGACAGAGAGAGAGAGAGACGCAAAGAGAGAGCGATGGACAGGGAGAGATTGAGAGGGAGAGAGAGAGTGGGACAGGGAGAGAGAGAGAGAGGGACGGAGAGAGGGTGAGGGACAGGGAGAGAGAGAGAGGGACCGGGAGAGAGTGAGGGGCAGAGAGAGAGAGGGACAAGGAGGGAGAGAGATGGACAGAGAGAGAGAGGGACAGGGACAGAGAGAGAGAGGGACAGGGAGAGAGAGAGAGGGACAGAGAGAGAGGGACAGCGAGAGAGAGCGACAGGGAGAGAGAGGGACAGAGAGAGAGAGTGAGGGACACAGAGTGAGAGAGAGAGACAGGGCGAGAGAGAGGTACAGGGAGAGAGAGAGAGGGAAAGGAGAGAGAGAGAGAGGGACAGAGAGAGCGAGGGACGGATAGAGAGAGAGGGACAGGGAGAGAGTGAGGGACAGAGAGAGAGAGGGACAGGGTGAGAGAGAGAGAGTGACAGAGAGAGAGAAGGACAGGGAGAGATTGAGAGGGAGAGAGAGAGAGAGACGGACAGAGAGAGAGAGGGACAGGGAGACAGAGAGAGGGACAGAGAGAGAGAGGCACAGGGACAGAGAGAGAGAGGGCCAGGTAGAGAGAGAGGGACAGAGAGAGAGGGACAGGGAGAGAGAGAGGGACAGAGAGAGAGAGACCTGGAGAGAGAGAGTGGGACAGGGAGAGAGAGGGACAGAGAGAGAGAGAGGGACAGAGAGAGGGAGAGAGGGACAGAGAGAGAGAGGGACAGAGAGAGAGAGTGAGGGACACACAGAAAGAGAGACAGGGCGAGAGAGAGGGACAGGGAGAGAGAGAGGGACAGGGAGAGAGAGAGAGAGGGACAGAGAGAGTGAGGGACAGCGAGAGAGAGAGGTACAGGGAGAGAGTGAGGGACAGAGAGAGAGAGGGACAGGGTGAGAGAGAGAGAGGGACAGAGAGAGAGAGAAGGACAGGGAGAGATTGATATGGAGAGAGCGAGAGGGATAGGGAGAGAGAGAGAGAGGGACGGAGAGAGTGAGGGACAGGGAGAGAGAGAGGGACAGGGGAAGAGAGAGAGCGGTACAGAGAGAGAGCGGGACAGGGAGAGAGAGAGACAGGGACGGAGAGAGAGGGGGACAGGGAGAGAGAGAGGGACAGGGAGAGAGAGGGGGACAGGGAGGGAGCGAGGGAAAGAGAGAGAGAGAGGGACAGAGAGAGGGATGGACAGGGAGAGAGAGAGAGGGACAGGAGAGAGAGAGAGGGACAGGGAGAGAGAGGGGGACAGAGAGAGAGGGACAGGGAGAGAGAGAGGGCCAGAGAGAGATGTACATGGATAGAGAGAGTGGGACAGGAAGAGAGAGTGACAGAGAGAGAGAGAGGGACAGAGAGAGGGAGAGAGGGACAGAGAGAGAGAGAGAGAGAGAGAGAGGAACAGGTAGTGAGAGAGGGACAGGGAGAGAGAGAGGGACAGGGAGAGAGAGAGGGACAGGGAGAGAGAGCGAGGGACAGAGAGAGTGGGACAGGGAGAGAGAGCGACAGGGAGAGAGAGGGACAGAGAGAGAGCGTGAGGGACACAGAGAGAGAGAGAGACAGGGCGAGAGAGAGGGACAGGGAGAGTGAGAGGGACAGGGAGAGAGAGAGAGAGAGGACAGGTAGAGAGAGAGTGACAGGTAGAGAGAGAGGGACAGAGAGAGAGGGACAGGGAGAGAGAGAGGGACAGAGAGAGAGAGAGAGGGACAGGGAGAGAGAGGAACAGGGAGAGAGAGGGACAGAGAGAGCGAGAGGGACAGGGAGAGAGAGAGAGGGACAGGGAGAGATGGAGAGGGACAGGGAGGGAGCGAGGGAAAGAGAGAGAGAGAGGGACAGTGAGAGGGAGAGAGGGACAGAGAGAGAGAGAGAGGGACAGGGAGAGAGAGGAACAGGGAGAGAGAGGGACAGAGAGAGCGAGAGGGACAGGGAGAGAGAGAGAGGGACAGGGAGAGATGGAGAGGGACAGGGAGGGAGCGAGGGAAAGAGAGAGAGAGAGGGACAGAGAGAGAGAGGGACAGGGAGAGAGAGAGGGACAGAGAGAGAGAGGGAGAGGGAGAGAGAGAGAGGGACAGGGAGAGAGTGAGGGACACAGAGAGAGAGAGGGACAGGGAGAGAGAGAGAGAGACAGGGAGAGAGAGAGGTGCAGGGAGAAAGAGGGACTGGAAGAGAGAGAGGGACAGGGAGATAGAGAGCGCCAGGGAGAGAGAGGGACAGAGAGAGAGAGTGAGGGACACAGAGAGAGAGAGAGACAGGGCGAGAGAGAGGGACAGGGGGAGAGAGAGGGACAGGGAGAGAGAGCGACAGGGAGAGAGAGGGACAGAGAGAGAGAAGGACAGGGAGAGATTGAGAGGGAGAGAGAGAGAGGGACAGGGAGAGAGAGAGAGAGGGACGGAGAGACGAGGGACAGGGAGAGAGAGAGGGACAGGGAGTGAGAGAGAGGGACAGGGGAAGAGAGAGAGAGGGACAGAGAGAGAGAGACGCACAGAGAGAGCGATGGACAGGGAGAGATTGAGAGGGAGAGAGAGAGTGGGACAGGGAGAGAGAGAGAGAGGGACGGAGAGAGGGTGAGGGACAGGGAGAGAGAGAGAGGGACAGGGAGAGAGAGAGAGGGACAGAGAGAGAGGGACAGCGAGAGAGAGCGACAGGGAGAGAGAGGGACAGAGAGAGAGAGTGAGGGACACAGAGTGAGAGAGAGAGACAGGGCGAGAGAGAGGTACAGGGAGAGAGAGAGAGGGAAAGGAGAGAGAGAGAGAGAGGGACAGAGAGAGCGAGGGACGGATAGAGAGAGAGGGACAGGGAGAGAGTGAGGGACAGAGAGAGAGAGGGACAGGGTGAGAGAGAGAGAGGGACAGAGAGAGAGAAGGACAGGGAGAGATTGAGAGGGAGAGAGAGAGAGGGACAGGGAGAGAGAGAGAGAGGGACGGAGAGACGAGGGACAGGGAGAGAGAGAGGGACAGGGCGAGAGAGAGGGACAGGGAGTGAGAGAGAGGGACAGGGGAAGAGAGAGAGAGGGACAGAGAGAGAGAGACGCACAGAGAGAGCGATGGACAGGGAGAGAGAGAGAGGGACAGGGAGAGAGCGGGACAGAGAGAGAGAGGGACAGAGAGAGAGAGGGTCAGGGAGAGAGAGAGAGGGACAGAGAGAGAGAGAGTGACAGAGAGTGAGAGGCACAGGGAGAGAGAGAGAGGGATATGGTGAGAGAGAGAGGGATAGGGAGAGGGATGGACAGGGAGAGGGAGGGACAGGGAGAGAGTGGGACAGGGAGAGAGAGGGACAGAGAGAGAGAGGGGGACAGTGAGAGGGAGAGAGGGACAGAGAGAGAGAGAGAGGGACAGGGAGAGAGAGGGACAGGGAGAGAGAGGGACAGAGAGAGAGAGGGACAGGGAGAGAGAGAGAGGGACAGGGTGAGAGAGAGAGGGACAGGGAGAGATTGAGAGGGAGAGAGAGAGAGGGACAGGGAGAGAGAGAGAGAGGGACGGAGAGACGAGGGACAGGGAGAGAGAGAGGGACAGGGAGTGAGAGAGAGGGACAGGGGAAGAGAGAGAGAGGGACAGAGAGAGAGAGAGACGCAAAGAGAGAGCGATGGACAGGGGAGAGATTGAGAGGGAGAGAGAGCGTGGGACAGGGAGAGAGAGAGAGAGGGACGGAGAGAGGGTGAGGGACAGGGAGAGAGAGAGAGGGACCGGGAGAGAGTGAGGGGCAGAGAGAGAGAGGGACAAGGAGGGAGAGAGATGGACAGAGAGAGAGAGGGACAGGGACAGAGAGAGAGAGGGACAGGGAGAGAGAGAGAGGGACAGAGAGAGAGGGACAGCGAGAGAGAGCGACAGGGAGAGAGAGGGACAGAGAGAGAGAGTGAGGGACACAGAGTGAGAGAGAGAGACAGGGCGAGAGAGAGGTACAGGGAGAGAGAGAGAGGGAAAGGAGAGAGAGAGAGAGGGACAGAGAGAGCGAGGGACGGATAGAGAGAGAGGGACAGGGAGAGAGTGAGGGACAGAGAGAGAGAGGGACAGGGTGAGAGAGAGAGAGGGACAGAGAGAGAGAAGGAAAGGGAGAGATTGAGAGGGAGAGAGAGAGAGAGACGGACAGAGAGAGAGAGGGACAGGGAGACAGAGAGAGGGACAGAGAGAGAGAGGCACAGGGACAGAGAGAGAGAGGGCCAGGTAGAGAGAGAGGGACAGAGAGAGAGGGACAGGGAGAGAGAGAGGGACAGAGAGAGAGAGACCTGGAGAGAGAGAGTGGGACAGGGAGAGAGAGGGACAGAGAGAGAGAGAGGGACAGAGAGAGGGAGAGAGGGACAGAGAGAGAGAGGGACAGAGAGAGAGAGTGAGGGACACACAGAAAGAGAGACAGGGCGAGAGAGAGGGACAGGGAGAGAGAGAGGGACAGGGAGAGAGAGAGAGAGGGACAGAGAGAGTGAGGGACAGCGAGAGAGAGAGGTACAGGGAGAGAGTGAGGGACAGAGAGAGAGAGGGACAGGGTGAGAGAGAGAGAGGGACAGAGAGAGAGAGAAGGACAGGGAGAGATTGATATGGAGAGAGCGAGAGGGATAGGGAGAGAGAGAGAGAGGGACGGAGAGAGTGAGGGACAGGGAGAGAGAGAGGGGACAGGGGAAGAGAGAGAGCGGTACAGAGAGAGAGCGGGACAGGGAGAGAGAGAGACAGGGACGGAGAGAGAGGGGGACAGGGAGAGAGAGAGGGACAGGGAGAGAGAGGGGGACAGGGAGGGAGCGAGGGAAAGAGAGAGAGAGAGGGACAGAGAGAGGGATGGACAGGGAGAGAGAGAGAGGGACAGGAGAGAGAGAGAGGGACAGGGAGAGAGAGGGGGACAGAGAGAGAGGGACAGGGAGAGAGAGAGGGCCAGAGAGAGATGTACATGTATAGAGAGAGTGGGACAGGAAGAGAGAGTGACAGAGAGAGAGAGAGGGACAGAGAGAGGGAGAGAGGGACAGAGAGAGAGAGAGAGAGAGAGAGAGGAACAGGTAGTGAGAGAGGGACAGGGAGAGAGAGAGGGACAGGGAGAGAGAGAGGGACAGGGAGAGAGAGCGAGGGACAGAGAGAGTGGGACAGGGAGAGAGAGCGACAGGGAGAGAGAGGGACAGAGAGAGAGCGTGAGGGACACAGAGAGAGAGAGAGACAGGGCGAGAGAGAGGGACAGGGAGAGTGAGAGGGACAGGGAGAGAGAGAGAGAGAGGACAGGTAGAGAGAGAGTGACAGGTAGAGAGAGAGGGACAGAGAGAGAGGGACAGGGAGAGAGAGAGGGACAGAGAGAGAGAGAGAGGGACAGGGAGAGAGAGGAACAGGGAGAGAGAGGGACAGAGAGAGCGAGAGGGACAGGGAGAGAGAGAGAGGGACAGGGAGAGATGGAGAGGGACAGGGAGGGAGCGAGGGAAAGAGAGAGAGAGAGGGACAGAGAGAGGGAGAGAGGGACAGAGAGAGAGAGAGAGGGACAGGGAGAGAGAGGAACAGGGAGAGAGAGGGACAGAGAGAGCGAGAGGGACAGGGAGAGAGAGAGAGGGACAGGGAGAGATGGAGAGGGGACAGGGAGGGAGCGAGGGAAAGAGAGAGAGAGAGGGACAGAGAGAGAGAGGGACAGGGAGAGAGAGAGGGGACAGAGAGAGAGAGGGAGAGGGAGAGAGAGAGAGGGACAGGGAGAGAGTGAGGGACACAGAGAGAGAGAGGGACAGGGAGAGAGAGAGAGAGACAGGGAGAGAGAGAGGTGCAGGGAGAAAGAGGGACTGGAAGAGAGAGAGGGACAGGGAGATAGAGAGCGCCAGGGAGAGAGAGGGACAGAGAGAGAGAGTGAGGGACACAGAGAGAGAGAGAGACAGGGCGAGAGAGAGGGACAGGGGGAGAGAGAGGGACAGGGAGAGAGAGCGACAGGGAGAGAGAGGGACAGAGAGAGAGAGTGGGACAGGGAGAGAGAGAGAGGGACAGGGTGAGAGAGAGAGGGACAGAGAGAGAGGGACAGGGGGAGAGAGAGTGACAGAGAGAGAAAGGGGACAGGGAGACAGAGAGAGGGACAGAGAGAGAGAGGCACAGGGACAGAGAGAGAGAGGGACAGAGAGAGAGAGAGGGACAGGGAGAGAGAGGTACAGGGAGAGTGAGAGAGGGACAGGGAGAGAGAGGGACAGGTAGAGAGAGAGAGGGACAGAGAGAGAGAAAGTGACAGAGAGTGAGAGGCACAGGGAGAGAGAGAGAGGGACAGAGAGAGAGAGGCGGACTGGGAGAGAGTGGGACAGGAAGAGAGAGGGACAGGGAGTGAGAGAGGGACACAGAGAGAGAGAGGGACAGGGAGAGAGAGAGAGGGACAGAGAGAGTGAGGGACAGCGAGAGAGAGAGGGACAGGGAGAGAGTGAGGGACAGAGAGAGAGAGGGACAGGGTGAGAGAGAGAGAGGGACAGAGAGAGAGAGAAGGTCAGGGAGAGATTGATATGGAGAGAGAGAGAGGGACAGGGAGAGAGAGAGGGACAGGGAGAGAGAGGTACAGGGAGAGTGAGAGAGGGACAGGGATAGAGAGAGAGAGAGGGACGGAGAGTGTGAGGGACAGCGAGACAGAGAGGGACAAGGAGGGAGAGAGATGGACAGAGAGGGAGAGAGATGGACAGAGAGAGAGAGGGACAGGGACAGAGAGAGAAAGGGACAGGGAGAGAGAGAGAGGGACAGAGAGAGAGGGACAGCGGGAGAGAGCGACAGGGAGCGAGAGGGACAGAGAGAGAGAGTGAGGGACACAGAGAGAGAGAGAGACTGGGCGAGAGAGAGGGACAGGGAGAGAGAGAGAGGGACAGGGAGAGAGAGAGAGAGGGACAGAGAGAGTGAAGGACAGCGAGAGGGAGAGGGACAGGGAGAGAGTGAGGGACAGAGAGAGAGAGGGACAGGGTGAGAGAGAGAGAGAGAGAGGGACAGAGAGAGAGAGAAGGACAGGGAGAGATTGAGAGGGAGAGAGAGAGTGGGACAGGGAGAGAGAGAGAGAGGGACGGAGAGAGGGTGAGGGACAGGGAGAGAGAGAGAGAGGGACCGGGAGAGAGTGAGGGGCAGAGAGAGAGAGAGAGACAAGGAGGGAGAGAGATGGACAGAGAGAGAGAGGGACAGGGACAGAGAGAGAGAGGGACAGGGAGAGAGAGAGAGGGACAGAGAGAGAGGGACAGCGAGAGAGAGCGACAGGGAGAGAGAGGGACAGAGAGAGAGAGTGAGGGACACAGAGAGAGAGAGAGAGAGACAGGGCGAGAGAGAGGTACAGGGAGAGAGAGAGGGAAAGGAGAGAGAGAGAGAGGGACAGAGAAAGTGAGGGACGGATAGAGAGAGAGGGACAGGGAGACAGTGAGGGACAGAGAGAGAGAGGGACAGGGTGAGAGAGAGAGAGGGACAGAGAGAGAGAAGGACAGGGAGAGATTGAGAGGGAGAGAGAGAGAGGGACAGGGAGAGAGAGAGAGAGGGACGGAGAGAGTGAGGGACAGGGAGAGAGAGAGGGACAGGGCGAGAGAGAGGGACAGGGAGTGAGAGAGAAGGACAGGGGAAGAGAGAGAGAGGGACAAGGAGAGAGAGAGAGACAGGGACGGAGAGAGGGGGACAGGGAGAGAGAGGGGACAGGGAGAGAGAGAGGGACAGGGAGAGAGAGAGGGACAGAGAGAGAGAGACGTACAGAGAGAGCGATGGACAGGGAGAGAGAGAGAGAGGGACAGGGAGAGAGCGGGACAGAGAGAGAGAGGGACAGAGAGAGAGAGGGTCAGGGAGAGAGAGAGAGGGACAGAGAGAGAGAGAGTGACAGAGAGTGAGAGGCACAGGGAGAGAGAGAGAGGGACATGGTGAGAGAGAGACAGGGAGAGGACAGGGAGAGGGAGGGACAGGGAGAGGAGGGACAGGGCGAGAGAGTGGGACAGGGCGAGAGAGAGGGACAGAGAGAGAGAGAGGGACAGAGAGAGGGAGAGAGGGACAGAGAGAGAGAGCGAGAGGGACAGGGAGAGAGAGGAACAGGGAGAGAGAGGCACAGAGAAAGCGAGAGGGACAGGGAGATTTAGAGGGACAGGGTGAGAGAGAGAGGGACAGAGTGAGAGGGACAGGGCGAGAGAGAGGGACAGAGAGAGAGAGAGGGACAGGGAGACAGAGAGAGAGAGAGGCACAGGGACAGAGAGAGAGGGACATGGAGAGCGAGAGGTTCAAGGAGAGAGAGGTACAGGGAGAGTGAGAGAGGGACAGGGAGAGAGATGGTCAGGGAGAGAGAGAGAGGGACAAAGAGAGAGAGAGTGACAGAGAGTGAGAGGCACAGGGAGAGTGAGAGAGGGACATGGTGAGAGAGAGAGGGACAGGGAGAGGGAGGGACAGGGAGAGGGAGGGACAGGGAGAGAGTGGGACAGGGAGAGAGAGGGGAGTGACAGAGAGAGAGAGGGGGACAGGGAGAGAGAGAGAGACGTACAGGGAGAGAGAGAGAGAGAGGACAGGGAGAGGGTGAGGGACAGGGAGAGAGAGAGAGGGACCGGGAGAGAGTGAGGGACAGAGAGAGAGAGGGACAGGGAGAGAGAGAGGGACAGAGAGAGAGAGGGACAGAGAGAGAGAGGGAGAGGGAGAGAGAGAGAGGGACAGGGAGAGAGTGAGGGACACAGAGAGAGAGAGGGACAGGGAGAGAGAGAGAGAGACAGGGAGAGAGAGAGGTGCAGGGAGAAAGAGGGACTGGAAGAGAGAGAGGGACAGGGAGATAGAGAGCGCCAGGGAGAGAGAGGGACAGAGAGAGAGAGTGAGGGACACAGAGAGAGAGAGAGACAGGCGAGAGAGAGGGACAGGGGGAGAGAGAGGGACAGGGAGAGAGAGCGACAGGGAGAGAGAGGGACAGAGAGAGAGAAGGACAGGGAGAGATTGAGAGGGAGAGAGAGAGAGGGACAGGGAGAGAGAGAGAGAGGGACGGAGAGACGAGGGACAGGGAGAGAGAGAGGGACAGGGAGTGAGAGAGAGGGACAGGGGAAGAGAGAGAGAGGGACAGAGAGAGAGAGACGCACAGAGAGAGCGATGGACAGGGAGAGATTGAGAGGGAGAGAGAGAGTGGGACAGGGAGAGAGAGAGAGAGGGACGGAGAGAGGGTGAGGGACAGGGAGAGAGAGAGAGGGACAGGGAGAGAGAGAGAGGGACAGAGAGAGAGGGACAGCGAGAGAGAGCGACAGGGAGAGAGAGGGACAGAGAGAGAGAGTGAGGGACACAGAGTGAGAGAGAGAGACAGGGCGAGAGAGAGGTACAGGGAGAGAGAGAGAGGGAAAGGAGAGGAGAGAGAGAGAGGGACAGAGAGAGCGAGGGACGGATAGAGAGAGAGGGACAGGGAGAGAGTGAGGGACAGAGAGAGAGAGGGACAGGGTGAGAGAGAGAGAGGGACAGAGAGAGAGAAGGACAGGGAGAGATTGAGAGGGAGAGAGAGAGAGGGACAGGGAGAGAGAGAGAGAGGGACGGAGAGACGAGGGACAGGGAGAGAGAGAGGGACAGGGCGAGAGAGAGGGACAGGGAGTGAGAGAGAGGGACAGGGGAAGAGAGAGAGAGGGACAGAGAGAGAGAGACGCACAGAGAGAGCGATGGACAGGGAGAGAGAGAGAGGGACAGGGAGAGAGCGGGACAGAGAGAGAGAGGGACAGAGAGAGAGAGGGTCAGGGAGAGAGAGAGAGGGGACAGAGAGAGAGAGAGTGACAGAGAGTGAGAGGCACAGGGAGAGAGAGAGAGGGATATGGTGAGAGAGAGAGGGATAGGGAGAGGGATGGACAGGGAGAGGGAGGGACAGGGAGAGAGTGGGACAGGGAGAGAGAGGGACAGAGAGAGAGAGGGGGACAGTGAGAGGGAGAGAGGGACAGAGAGAGAGAGAGAGGGACAGGGAGAGAGAGGGACAGGGAGAGAGAGGGACAGAGAGAGAGAGGGACAGGGAGAGAGAGAGAGGGACAGGGTGAGAGAGAGAGGGACAGGGAGAGATTGAGAGGGAGAGAGAGAGAGGGACAGGGAGAGAGAGAGAGAGGGACGGAGAGACGAGGGACAGGGAGAGAGAGAGGGACAGGGAGTGAGAGAGAGGGACAGGGGAAGAGAGAGAGAGGGACAGAGAGAGAGAGAGACGCAAAGAGAGAGCGATGGACAGGGAGAGATTGAGAGGGAGAGAGAGCGTGGGACAGGGAGAGAGAGAGAGAGGGACGGAGAGAGGGTGAGGGACAGGGAGAGAGAGAGAGGGACCGGGAGAGAGTGAGGGGCAGAGAGAGAGAGGGACAAGGAGGAGAGAGATGGACAGAGAGAGAGAGGGACAGGGACAGAGAGAGAGAGGGACAGGGAGAGAGAGAGAGGGGACAGAGAGAGAGGGACAGCGAGAGAGAGCGACAGGGAGAGAGAGGGACAGAGAGAGAGAGTGAGGGACACAGAGTGAGAGAGAGAGACAGGGCGAGAGAGAGGTACAGGGAGAGAGAGAGAGGGAAAGGAGAGAGAGAGAGAGGGACAGAGAGAGCGAGGGACGGATAGAGAGAGAGGGACAGGGAGAGAGTGAGGGACAGAGAGAGAGAGGGACAGGGTGAGAGAGAGAGAGGGACAGAGAGAGAGAAGGAAAGGGAGAGATTGAGAGGGAGAGAGAGAGAGAGACGGACAGAGAGAGAGGGACAGGGAGACAGAGAGAGGGACAGAGAGAGAGAGGCACAGGGACAGAGAGAGAGAGGGCCAGGTAGAGAGAGAGGGACAGAGAGAGAGGGACAGGGAGAGAGAGAGGGACAGAGAGAGAGAGACCTGGAGAGAGAGAGTGGGACAGGGAGAGAGAGGGACAGAGAGAGAGAGAGGGACAGAGAGAGGGAGAGAGGGACAGAGAGAGAGAGGGGACAGAGAGAGAGAGTGAGGGACACACAGAAAGAGAGACAGGGCGAGAGAGAGGGACAGGGAGAGAGAGAGGGACAGGGAGAGAGAGAGAGAGGGACAGAGAGAGTGAGGGACAGCGAGAGAGAGAGGTACAGGGAGAGAGTGAGGGACAGAGAGAGAGAGGGACAGGGTGAGAGAGAGAGAGGGACAGAGAGAGAGAGAAGGACAGGGAGAGATTGATATGGAGAGAGCGAGAGGGATAGGGAGAGAGAGAGAGAGGGACGGAGAGAGTGAGGGACAGGGAGAGAGAGAGGGACAGGGGAAGAGAGAGAGCGGTACAGAGAGAGAGCGGGACAGGGAGAGAGAGAGACAGGGACGGAGAGAGAGGGGGACAGGGAGAGAGAGAGGGACAGGGAGAGAGAGGGGGACAGGGAGGAGCGAGGGAAAGAGAGAGAGAGAGGGACAGAGAGAGGGATGGACAGGGAGAGAGAGAGAGGGACAGGAGAGAGAGAGAGGGACAGGGAGAGAGAGGGGGACAGAGAGAGAGGGACAGGGAGAGAGAGAGGGCCAGAGAGAGATGTACATGTATAGAGAGAGTGGGACAGGAAGAGAGAGTGACAGAGAGAGAGAGAGGGACAGAGAGAGGGAGAGAGGGACAGAGAGAGAGAGAGAGAGAGAGAGAGGAACAGGTAGTGAGAGAGGGACAGGGAGAGAG
>NW_027311254.1:0-30000 GCF_047496795.1 Chiloscyllium punctatum | reverse complement strand
AGATACCCGGGAGGGAGTTACAGACTGGAATCTAATCGAGGGGTTCGGGGTGGTTTATATACAGAATAACAGATACCCGGGAGGGAGTTACAGACTGGAATCTAATCGAGGGGTTCGGGGTGGTTTATATACAGAATAACAGATACCCGGGAGGGAGTTACAGACTGGAATCTAATCACGGGGTTCGGGGGTGGTTTATATACAGAATAACAGATATCTGGGAGGGAGTTACAGACTGGAATCTAATCGAGGGGTTCGGGGTGGTTTATATACAGAATAACAGATACCCCGGGAGGGAGTTACAGACTGGAATCTAATCGAGGGGTTCGGGGTGGGGTTTATATACAGAATAACAGATACCCAGGAGGGAGTTACAGACTGGAATCTAATCGAGGGGTTCGGGGTGGTTTATATACAGAATAACAGATACCTGGGAGGGAGTTACAGACTGGAACCTAATCGAGGGGTTCAGGGGTGGTTTATATACAGAATAACAGATACCCGGGAGGGAGTTACAGACTGGAATCTAATCGAGGGGTTCGGGGGGTGGTTTATATACAGAATAACAGATATCTGGGAGGGAGTTACAGACTGGAATCTCATCGAGGGGTTCGGGGGGTGGTTTATATACAGAATAACAGATATCTGGGAGGGAGTTACAGACTGGAATCTAATTGAGGGGTTCGGGGTGGTTTATATACAGAATAACAGATACCCGGGAAGGAGTTACAGACTGGAATCTAATCGAGGGGTTCGGGGTGGTTTATATACAGAATAACAGATACCCAGGAGGGAGTTACAGACTGGAATCTAATCGAGAGGTTCGGGGTGGTTTATATACAGAATAATAGATATCCTGGGAGGGAGGTACAGACTGGAATCTAATCGAGGGGTTCGGGGGGTGGGATATATACAGAATAACAGATACCCGGGAGGGAGTTACAGACTGGAATCTAATCGAGGGGTTCAGGGTGGGGGTTATATATTGGAGTGGGTTATTGAGTGGACGGTGATGTGGGGGGATGGGGGTTATATATTGGAGTGGGTTATTGAGTGGACGGTGATTAGATTAGATGAGATTAGATTACTTACAGTGTGGAAACAGGCCCTTCAGCCCAACAAGTCCACACCGCCCCGCCGAAGCGCAACCCACCCATACCCCTACATTTACCCCTTACCTAACACTACGGGCAATTTGCATGGCCAATTCACCTGACCTGCACATCTTTGGATTGTGGGAGGAAACCGGAGTACCCGGAGGAAACCCACGCAGACACGGGGAGAACGTGCAAACTCCACACAGTTAGTCGCCTGAGGCGGGAATTGAACCCGGATCTCTGGCGCTGTGAGGCAACAGTGCTAACCACTTTGCCACCGTGCCGCCCATGATGTGGGGGGGTTATATATTGGAGTGGGTTATTGAGTGGACGGTGATGCGGGGGGATGGGGGTTATATATTGGAGTGGGTTATTGAGTGGACGGTGATGTGGGGTGGATGGGGGTTATATATTGGAGTGGGTTATTGAGTGGACGGTGATGTGGGGGGATGGGGGTTATATATTGGAGTGGGTTATTGAGTGGACGGTGATGTGGGGGGGATGGGGGTTATATATTGGAGTGGGTTATTGAGTGGACGGTGATGTGGGGGGAGATGGGGGTTATATATTGGAGTGGGTTATTGAGTGGACGGTGATGTGGGGGGATGGGGGTTATATATTGGAGTGGGTTATTGAGTGGACGGTGATGTGGGGGGATGGGGGTTATATATTGGAGTGGGTTATTGAGTGGACGGTGATGTGGGGGGGTTATATATTGGAGTGGGTTATTGAGTGGACGGTGTTGTGGGGGGGTTATATATTGGAGTGGGTTATTGAGTGGACGGTGTTGTGGGGGGATGGGGGTTATATATTGGAGCGGGTTATTGAGTGGACGGTGATGTGGGGGGGTTATGTATTGGAGTGGGTTATTGAGTGGACGGTGATGTGGGGTGGTTATATATTGGAGTGGGTTATTGAGTGGACGGTGATGTGGGGTGGATGGGGGTTATATATTGGAGTGGGTTATTGAGTGGACGGTGATGTGGGGGGGATGGGGGATATATATTGGAGTGGGTTATTGAGTGGACGGTGATGTGGGGGGGATATATATTGGAGTGGGTTATTGAGTGGACGGTGATGTGGGGGGATGGGGGTTATATATTGGAGTGGGTTATTGAGTGGACGGTGATGTGGGGGGATGGGGGTTATATATTGGAGTGGGTTATTGAGTGGACGGTGATGTGGGGGGGTTATATATTGGAGTGGGTTATTGAGTGGACGGTGATGTGGGGGGGTTATATATTGGAGTGGGTTATTGAGTGGACGGTGTTGTGGGGGGGTTATATATTGGAGTGGGTTATTGAGTGGACGGTGTTGTGGGGGGATGGGGGTTATATATTGGAGCGGGTTATTGAGTGGACGGTGATGTGGGGGGGTTATGTATTGGAGTGGGTTATTGAGTGGACGGTGATGTGGGAGGATGGGGGTTATATATTGGAGTGGGTTATTGAGTGGACGGTGATGTGGGGGGATGGGGGTTATATATTGGAGTGGGTTATTGAGTGGACGGTGATGTGGGGGGATGGGGGTTATATATTGGAGTGGGTTATTGAGTGGACGGTGATGTGGGGGGGTTATATATTGGAGTGGGTTATTGAGTGGACGGTGATGTGGGGGGGTTATATATTGGAGTGGGTTATTGAGTGGACGGTGTTGTGGGGGGGTTATATATTGGAGTGGGTTATTGAGTGGACGGTGTTGTGGGGGGATGGGGGTTATATATTGGAGCGGGTTATTGAGTGGACGGTGATGTGGGGGGGTTATGTATTGGAGTGGGTTATTGAGTGGACGGTGATGTGGGGTGGTTATATATTGGAGTGGGTTATTGAGTGGACGGTGATGTGGGGGGGATGGGGGTTATATATTGGAGTGGGTTATTGAGTGGACGGTGATGTGGGGGGGATGGGGATATATATTGGAGTGGGTTATTGAGTGGACAGTGATGTGGGGGGGATATATATTGGAGTGGGTTATTGAATGGACGGTGATGTGGGGGAGGGTTATATATTGGAGTGGGTTATTGAGTGGACGGTGATGTGGGGGGGGTTATATTGGAGTGGGTTATTGAGTGGACGGTGATTTGGGGGGGATGGGGGTTATATATTGGAGTGGGTTATTGAGTGGACGGTGATGTGGGAGGGGTGTGTGTGGAGTATTGAGTGGACGGTGATGTGGGAGGGGTGTGTGTGGGGTATTGAGTGGACGGTGATGTGTGGGGTTAGTATGGGGTATTGAGGGGACGGTGATGTGGGAGGGGTGTGTGTGGGGTATTGCATGGACGGTGATGTGTGGGGTTAGTGTGGGGTATTGAGGGGACGGTGATGTGGGAGGGGTGTGTGTGGGGTATTGAGTGGACGGTGATGTGTGGGGTTAGTGTGGGGTATTGAGGGGACGGTGATGTGTGGGGTTAGTGTGTGGTATTGAGGGGACAGTGATGTGGGAGGGGTGTGTGTGGGGTATTGAGGGGACGGTGATGTGGGAGGGGTGTGTGTGGGGTATTGAGTGGACGGTGATGCGTGGGGTTAGTGTGGGGTATTGAGTGGACGGTGATGTGTGGGGTTAGTGTGGGGTATTGAGGGGACGGTGATGTGTGGGGTTAGTGTGGGGTATTGAGTGGACGGTGATGTGTGGGGTTAGTGTGGGGTATTGAGGGGACGGTAATGTGTGGGGTTAGTGTGGGGTATTAAGTGGACGGTGATGTGTGGAGTTAGTGGGGTATTGAGGGGATGGTGATGTGTGGGTTTAGTGTGAGTTATTGAGGGGACGGTGATGTGTGGAGTTAGTGGGGTATTGAGGGGACGGTGATGTGTGGGGTTAGTGTGGGGTATTGAGTGGACGGTGATGTGTGGTTAGTGTGGGGTATTGAGGGGACGGTGATGTGTGGGGTATTGAGGGGACGGTGATGTGTGGGGTTAGTGTGGGGTATTGAGTGGACGGTGATGTGTGGGGTTAGTGTGGGGTATTGAGTGGACGGTGATTTGGGAGGGGTGTGTGGGGTATTGAGTGGACGGTGATGTGGGAGGGGTGTGTGGGGTATTGAGTGGACGGTGATGTGTGGGGTTAGTGTGGGGTATTGAGGGGACAGTGATGTGGGAGGGGTGTGTGTGGGGTATTGAGTGGACGGTGATGTGTGGGGTTAGTGTGGGGTATTGAGTGGACGGTGATGTGTGGGGTTAGTGTGGGGTATTGAGGGGACGGTGATGTGGGAGGGGTGTGTGTGGGGTATTGAGGGGACGGTGATGTGTGGGGTTAGTGTGGGGTATTAAGTGGACGGTGATGTGTGGAGTTAGTGGGGTATTGAGGGGAAGGTGATGTGTGGGGTTAGTGTGGGGTATTGAGTGGACGGTGATGTGTGGGGTTAATGTGGGGTATTGAGGGGACGGTGATGTGTGGGGTATTGAGGGGACGGTGATGTGTGGGGTTAGTGTGGGGTATTGAGGGGACGGTGATGTGTGGGGTATTGAGGGGACGGTGATGTGTGGGGTGAGTGTGGGGTATTGAGGGGACGGTGATGTGTGGGGTGAGTGTGGGGTATTGAGTGGACGGTGATGTGGGAGGGGTGTGTGTGGGGTATTGAGTGGACGGTGAAGTGTGGGGTTAGTGTGGGGTATTGAGTGGACGGTGAAGTGTGGGGTTAGTGTGGGGTATTGAGTGGACGGTGATGTGTGGGGTTAGTGTGGGGTATTGAGGGGACGGTGATGTGTGGGGTATTGAGGGGACGGTGATGTGTGGGGTTAGTGTGGGGTATTGAGTGGACGGTGATGTGTGGGGTTAGTGTGGGGTATTGAGGGGACGGTGATGTGTGGGCTTAGTGTGAGGTATTGAGTGGTCGGTGATGTGGGAGGGGTGTGTGGGGTATTGAGTGGACGGTGATGTGGGAGGGGGGTGTGTGTGGGGTATTGAGTGGACGGTGATGTGGGAGGGGTGTGTGTGGGGTATTGAGGGGACGGTGATGTGTGGGGTTAGTGTGGGGTATTGAGGGGACGGTGATGTGTGGGGTTAGTGTGGGGTATTGAGTGGACGGTGATGTGTGGGGTTAGTGTGTGGTATTGTGGGGACGGTGATGTGTGGGGTTAGTGTGGGGTATTGTGGGGACGGTGATGTGTGGGGTTAGTGTGGGGTATTGAGGGGACGGTGATGTGTGGGGTTAGTGTGGGGTATTGAGTGGACGGTGATGTGTGGGGTTAGTGTGGGGTATTGAGTGGACGGTGATGTGTGGGGTTAGTGTGGGGTATTGAGGGGACGGTGATGTGTGGGGTTAGTGTGGGGTATTGAGTGGACGGTGATGTGGGAGGGGTGTGTGTGGGGTATTGAGTGGACGGTGATGTGGGAGGGGTGTGTGTGGGGTATTGAGTGGACGGTGATGTGGGGGGGTGAGTGTGGGGTATTGAGGGGACGGTGATGTGTGGGGTTAGTGTGAGGTATTGAGTGGACGGTGATGTGTGGGGTTAGTGTGGGGTATTGAGGGGACGGTGATGTGTGGGGTTAGTGTGGGGTATTGAGTGGACGGTGATGTGTGGGGTTAGTGTGGGGTATTGAGTGGACGGTGATGTGGGAGGGGTGTGTGTGGGGTATTGAGTGGACGGTGATGTGGGAGGGGTGTGTGTGGGGTATTGAGGGGACGGTGATGTGTGGGGTTGGTGTGGGGTATTGAGGGGACGGTGATGTGTGGGGTTAGTGTGAGGTATTGAGTGGACGGTGATGTGGGGGTTGTTTGGGGTTAGTGGGGGGGGGGGGTGTGTATTGCAGTAGGTTGTTGAGTGTGGACGCCATCTTGTTACGACCTTGTCTCGCTGACCCCAGTCCTCTCCTCTCTCTCTGACAGACGTCTCTCCCATTGTGGCGGGTTTTATTGGGGCCACGGTGCTGGTAGTGTCCGCCTCTCTGACTCTGTTTGTGTGGGCGTGCTGTCACCACCGGCAGCCCAAGCTGTCCAAGAACCCTCCATATCGGTTCGTCCACATGCTCAAGGGCATCAGCATCTACCCCAAGGATCTAAACAACAGGAAGAAGGTCTCTGGAGTCCGTCGTCAGAGCTCTGGGCAGCCGCTATGTGGAGTGCCAGAGCACCCGGAGAATGGGACCGTGCCTCCAAACTGTACCCCCTTCCCCGACCAGCTGCAGTTCACCACTGAGTATGAGAAAGGCCCAGACACTGTGTCCTCCTGCCCCAGAGACAGCAGCAGCAGCAGCACCAGCCCCTCTGAAGGCCCGACCCCAGTGTCCCCAGCGTCCGGAGTCCAACTGGGTACCCTCTGCCTGTCGGTGGACTACAACTTTGTGAAGAAGGCCCTGGTGGTGACCATTGAGGAGGCCCGAGGCCTACCCGTCGTGGACGAGACCACCCAGAGCTCGGACCCCTACGTCAAGATGACCATCCTGCCCGAGAGGAAGCACAAGATAAAGACAAGGGTCCTCAGGAAGACTCTGGACCCCGTCTTTGACGAGACCTTCAGTTTTTATGGGATCCCGTACAGCCAGCTGCAGGAACTGGTCCTTCACTTCCTGGTGCTCAGCTTTGACCGGTATTCCCGTGACGACGTGATTGGGGAGGTCACCGTCCCCCTGGCAGGCCTTGACCCTGCCACCAGCAAGGTGCGGCTCACCCAGCAGATCCTCAAGAGGAACATACAGGTAAGGGCATTGGACAGATCCAGTGGATCCCAATCTGTGGGGGGTTTTCCAGGGCAGCCGAGCCGTGACAGGATCCTGACTTCCCCAAGCCTTCGCGACTAGGCCTCAACAGAATAGGCCAACCCACTCAGGCCGAAAGCAGAGTTTCTTCACTTGGATGGTGATTGGTTCAGGGCACAGTCACCCGTCAAACCTGGACAGGGACAGCACAGGGTTAGATACTGAGTAAAGCTACCTTTACATTGTCCCCCTGTCAAACACTCCCAGGGACAGGGACAGCAAGGGGTTAGATACCGAGTAAAGCTCCTTCTACACTGTCCCCCCCATCAAACACTCCCAGGGACAGGGACAGCACAGGGTTAGATACAGAGTAAAGCTCCCTCTACACTGTCCCCATCAAACACTCCCAGGGACAGGGACAGCACGGGGTTAGATACAGAGTAAAGCTTCCTCTACACTGTCCCCCCCCCCCCATCAAACACTCCCAGGGACAGGGACAGCACGGAGTTGGATACAGAGTAAAGCTTCCTCTACATTGTCCCCCCATCAAACACTCTCAGGACAGGGACAGCACAGGGTTAGATACAGAGTAAAGCTCCCTCTACATTGTCCCCCTGTCAAACACTCCCAGGGACAGGGACAGCAAGGGGTTAGATACCGAGTAAAGCTCCTTCTACACTGTCCCCCCCATCAAACACTCCCAGGGACAGGGACAGCACAGGGTTAGATACAGAGTAAAGCTCCCTCTACACTGTCCCCATCAAACACTCCCAGGGACAGGGACAGCACGGGGTTAGATACAGAGTAAAGCTCCCTCTACACGTGCACAATGACACATACACTCAAACACGTAATCACCCACACGTGTACTTACATACATGAATAGATGCATGCAAACGTGTCTCCACACACTAACACGTAGCCATGCACACACACCTGTACATCGGTCCCCACCACCATCACGTGTGTATATATACACACACGTGTGCACATGCATACAGACACACAGCCATGAGCATCCCTTGTGCTGCTGCACTGGGGGGAGGAACCATTCGAAACCTTGAGAGTGTTGTGTGGGGGATGTGTGTGTGTGTGTGAACGAACATTCAGCTCCCACGAACGATCAGAGCTGCAGCCCTCGGTCCTTCCCCAGGGTGCAGGAAGGTGAGGTGCTGAACAGTGACCATGTGAGACTGGGCAGAGCGAGCACACCAACCATCCTTCCATCCTGCAGCAGAGGCAAGGAACACACAGCAACCTCTCCTTCCAAACCCCAGCTAGGTGTCTCTCAGCACAGCACAGGGCTACCTTCCTGAGACAACCAGCTCGGCCATATTCTGGGAGCAGAACTACAACAGCTCTGCAACACAGCACTGAGGTGGGGGGGGGGGGGGGGGGGGGGGAGAGGGGGGCAGTGTCATAGCAGAGACAGACCCAAACCAAACTCCAGACTGACAGCACAAGGGACAGCGCTGAGGGAGTGGGCGCTGTCGGAGGGTCAGTGCTGAGGGAGTGCTGCACTGTCGGAGGGTCAGTGCTGAGGGAGTGGGCACTGTCGGAGGGTCAGTGCTGAGGGAGTGCTGCACTTTCGGAGGGTCAGTGCTGAGGGAGTGCTGCACTGTCGGAGGGTCAGTGCTGAGGGAGCGCCGCACTGTCGGAGGGTCAGTGCTGAGGGAGCGGGCACTGTCGGAGGGTCAGTGCTGAGGAAGCAGGCACTGTCAGAGGGTCAGTGTTGAGGGAGTGCCGCACTGTTGGAGGGTCAGTGCCGAGGGAATGGGCACTGTCGGAGGGTCAGTGCTGAGGGAGTGCTGCACTGTCGGAGGGTCAGTGCTGAGGGAGTGCTGCACTGTCGGACGGTCCGTGCTGAGGGAGTGCTGCACTGTCGGACGGTCCGTGCTGAGGGAGTGCCGCACTGTCGGAGGGTCCGTGCTGAGGGAGTGGGCACTGTCAGAGGGTCGGTGCAGAGGGAGTGCCACACTGTCGGAGGGTCAGTGCTGAGGTAGTGGGCAATGTCGGAGGGTCAGTGCTGAGGGAGTGGGCACAGTCAGAGGGTTGGGGCTGAGGGAGTGGGCACTGTCGGAGGGTCGGGGCTGAGGGAGTGGGCACTGTTGGAGGGTCAGTGCTGAGGGAGTGCTGCACTGTCGGAGGGTCGGTGCTGAGGGAGTGGGCACTGTCGGAGGGTCAGTGCTGAGGGAGTGGGCACTGTCGGAGGGTCAGTGCTGAGGGAGTGGGCCCTGTCGGAGGGTGGGGGCTGAGGGAGATGATATTTTCAGTGCAACACACTCAGCGACAGTCCCTTTGGAGCGTGGATGGGGAAATAAATCGCAGATAAGTGGAGGGTAGAGCTGAAAGGTATTTGGCTAGGAGTGTTGTTGGTGGAGGGGCGGTGTGGGAAGAACTAAAATTGAAATGCATCGAGCGTCTGTCGATTCTGGAAGGTTCTGATAGCTGCCTAGAGATCGGTTAGCTGGTGTCAAACTGCAGGCAGTTGGATAAAGAGGAGAAATTCGGGAAACAATAGTGAGGATTGTAGAGGAGGATGACGTCAATGTCCCAGTGTTGTGTGGGAACAGCTAACCAGAGGCCTACACGCGTTAAATGGAGAGGGTTGCCGGGGCAACCGAACAATGGGAAATGCGTTGGGTGCAGAGTATATTGTGCATGTTTGACAGAGGTGACTCCCCGCCCGTCCCCTCGCGGTAATTAGGAGGGGGCCAGCCCTATCCCGTGCCCCGTTGTTCTCCTGTGGGCCCGGGCCTTGAGTAGGCCGGAAAAGACTCCCCTCACATGACCCCCCCCCCCCTCACTCTGCCCAGTCTGTCTGAGCTTTTCCCCAATCGCCACTGAATCCCGGTGTCAGCGTGTGGCTAAACGGTAGGCCATTCAGCCCATCGGGCCTGGCGTGCCTGCCTTGCTCTCACACGTTCCCGATCTGCCCCATACCCCTCTAGCCTGCAGAGAACATGTTTCTCTCTCTTTGCCTTGAATATATACAATGACTTGTCCTCCACAGCCTTCTGCAGTAGGAAATCCTACAGGTTCACTCTTCTGTGAGTGAAGAAATATTTCCTCATCTGGGTCCGAAACAATCTACCCTGTGTCCTAAGGTTATCGCCCCCTCATTCTGTACTCCCCAACTGGGGAAACATTCTCTCTGCATTGAGTCTGTCCAGCCCTGTGAGAAGTTTAGATAGTTCAATCAGATCACTTCTCATCCTCCTAAATCCTACTGAATAAAGATGCGGTTGAACCAATCTCTTCTTATAGACAGTCCAGTGTATCAGCTTAGTGATACCTCTGCTGTACTTCCTCTATAACAAAAACATCCTCTCTTAACAAAGCAGACCAAAACTCTGCACAATACTAGAGATATGGTCTCACCAAGAGCCTGTACAACTGCAGTACAACTATGCCTGCTCTCAAATCCTCGTGCAATCAGGGCCAACATACCATTTGCCTTTGTAACTGTCTGCTGCGTCAGACTGGTGTACACTGACACCCATCACCCTCTGGACAGCCACACTCCCCAATATATCAAAAACAGAAGTTGCTGGAAAAGCTCAGCGGGTCTGTGGAGAGAAATCAGGGTCAATGTCTCAGGCCCAGCGACCCTTCCTCAGAACCGTTCCCCATATATCTCCATTTCAATAACACTCTGCTCCATCTCATTCACCCTGTGCACCTGCCTCACCAATTCCACTCTCCCCTCCTTCCAGTCGTCAGGAAACTTGGAAATATTCCATTTAATTTCCTTGGCTCAATCATTGGAACGTCCAGTGAATAACTTGGGGGGGGGACAAGCAATGATCTCTGCCATAACCCAACTCATCACAGCCTTCCACTCAGAACGACCCCATCGACTGATCGAAATGGTTGGTAAACACTGTAATTGTACTCACATCCGTCACTCCCTCTGAACGTTCATTCCTCATATTCTGTGTAAAAACAAAAAAACCCCTCCTGTCCTTTTTAAATCTTCCTCCTTTCACTTTAAAAATATCCTCTGTCTGCTAACCTTCCTGACGAAGGGCTTCTGCCTGAAATGTCGATGTTCCTGCTGCTCGGACGCTGCCTGACCTGCTGTGCTTTTCCAGCACCACTCTCAGCTCGACTCTGATCTCCAGAATCTGCAGTCCTCCCTCTCGCCCTGCGAACCAGTTCTTGATCCAACCCCAGTGCATTGATTTTTGTACAGTGTGTCGGACTTTATTGAAAGCACTCTAACTCTGGAAACGACAGTTGGTTTGTTAAACACTGTTTCCCTTCGACAAATGGGCAGCAACTTGGTGTAATTCCCCCCTTTGGTATTTTCGAAGCACTCTGATAGGCCATCCTTTGGAATAGACTCCAGTATGTCTGCCGCTGCTGATGTCAGCCTAACCGGTGTCTCTCTCCCTGTCTTTCTCTCTCTCTCCCTGTCCCCCTCTCTTCTCTCTCCCTGTCCCCCTCTCTTCTCTCTCCCTGTCCCCCTCTCTCTCTCTCATCTATCCTCGTCCCTGGATCCCCATCCTTGGAAACCAGTCCTTCAGTCTACACTCTGCAGTGTGTTCCCAGCTTTCTGATAATCTGGCACCCTCAACTAGACACGATACTCCAACTGAGAAGTAACGGGGTCTTGTACACGTTCAACATCACCTCCCTGCTCTTGGACTCTGTGTCCCTGCTAACAAAGCCGAGGACTGTGTCTGGTTTACTCCCTGCTCTCTCCCCTTGCCCTGCCACCTTCAATGATCTGTGCACAAATACATTCAGCTGCCTCTGCTCCTCAAACTCTTTAGAATTGTGCTGCCTATTTTATATTGTATTTCAATGTTCCCACAACCAAAGGGCATCACCTCACAGTTCTCTATGTTATATTAACCTGTCCCTGCCAGCCCTCTGCCCTCTGCCCCGACCTGTCCTACATTAACCTGTCCCTGCCAGTCCACTGCCCCGAACTGTCCTACATTAACCTGTTCCTGCCAGTCCTCTGCCCCATGCCCCGAACTGTCCTACATTAACCTGTTCCTGCCAGTCCTCTGCCCCCTGCCCTGACCTGTCCTACATTAACCTGTACCTGCCAGCCCTCCGCCCCGACCTGTCCTACATTAACCTGTTCCTGCCAGCCCTCTGCCCCGACCTGTCCTACATTAACCTGTTCCTGCCAGCCCACTGCCCCCTGCCCCACCCTGTCCTACATTAACCTGTACCTGCCAGCCCTCCGCCCTCTGCCCTGACCTGTCCTACATTAACCTGTTCCTGCCAGCCCTCTGCCCCGACCTGTCCTACATTAACCTGTTCCTGCCAGCCCACTGCCCCCTGCCCCACCCTGTCCTACATTAACCTGTTCCTGCCAGCCCCCTGCACCAACCTGTCCTACATTAACCTGTTCCTGCCAGTCCTCTGCCCCCTGCCCTGACCTGTCCTACATTAACCTGTTCCTGCCAGCCCCCTGCACCAACCTGTCCTACATTAACCTGTACCTGCCAGCCCTCCGCCCTCTGCCCCGACCTGTCCTACATTAACCTGTTCCTTCCCGCCCCCTGCCCCCTGCCCCGACCTGTCCTACATTAACATGTTCCTGCCAGCCCTCTGCCCTCTGCCCCGACCTGTCCTACATTAACCTGTTCCTTCCCGCCCCCAGCCCCCTGCCCCGACCTGTCCTACATTAACCTGTTCCTTCCCGCCCCCTGCCCTGACCTGTCCTACATTAACCTGTTCCTGCCAGCCCTCTGCCCCCTGCCCCGACCTGTCCTACATTAACCTGTTCCTGCCAGCCCTCTGCCCCCTGCCCCCTGCCCCCTGCCCCGACCTGTCCCACACTGCCATCCTCATCCCAATTTACAAATCTTCCAGGTTTCGTGTCATCTATAAACGTGGAGATTCTCCCGTGAGTGCCAGGGCTTTGAACTGAGGTGGGGGGGGGGGGGGGGGGGGTTGGTGGAGTCCAGGAGCAGAAGGGAATGCTGGGTCCTCTCTGTAGACAATGGGCTAGCAGGCCCGAGGGGGCCGAACTGCCTGCTGCCGCTCCCCGATGCTATGTGATTGCGGTAGGAGGGTGGGGGCTTTACCATGAACTTTACGCTGACCGTGTTCGGGGTCGCCAGTCCCTCTCTGACGTTATGATCTTTTTATCTTCACCCTTCAGAAGTGTGTCAGCAGAGGGGAGCTCCTGGTTTCAGTCAGTTACCAACCCGTCGCTCACAGACTGACTGTGGTGGTGCTAAAGGCCCAGCACCTACCCAAAATGGACATCATCGGTCTCTCAGGTAGCAGTTATTAAATCCATCATCCTCTTCACTTACCTCAGGGCCTGGGCAGGGTTGGCAGGGGTCAGAGGTTACCGACCTGTGGGGTGGTTGTCGGTACTGACTGATGGGAGCCAGGCTGGAGTCACGTGTAGCGTAGGATGTGCAAGGATTGGCCGGTTCCTGGTTCCCACTAGTTTTTAATCCCAGTGCCCCAACAGGATTGGCTCATTGATGTTACACCGTCCATTGTGTAAGGTTCCCACGGTGGCTCAGTGGTTAGCACAGCTGCCTCACAGCGCCACGGACCTGGGTTCGATCCCAGCCAAGGGCGACTGTCTGTGTGGAGTTTCCACATTCTCCCCCGTGTCTGTCTGGGTTTCCTCTGGGTGCTCCGGTTTCCTCCCACAGTCCAAAGGTATGCAGGTTAGGGTGGATCGGCCGTGGGAAATTGTCCCATAGTGCCCAGGGATGTGCAGGTTAGGGTGGATTGGCCGTGGGGAATTGTCCCATAGTGCCCAGGGATGTGCAGGTTAGGGTGGGTTGGCCGTGGGAAATTGTCCCATAGTGCCCAGGGATGTGCAGGTTAGGGTGGGTTGGCCGTGGGAAATTGTCCCATAGTGCCCAGGGATGTGCAGGTTAGGGTGGATTGGCCGTGGGAAATTGTCCCATAGTGCCCAGGGATGTGCAGGTTAGGGTGGATTGGCCGTGGGAAATTGTCCCATAGTGCCCAGGGATGTGTAGGTTAGGGTGGGTTGGCCGTGGGAAATTGTCCCATAGTGCCCAGGGATGTGTAGGTTAGGGTGGGTTGGCCGTGGGAAATTGTCCCATAGTGTCCAGGGATGTGCAGGTTAGGGTGGATTGGCCTTGGGAAATTGTCCCATAGTGCCCAGGGATGTGCAGGTTAGGGTGGATTGGCCTTGGGAAATTGTCCCATAGTGCCCAGGGATGTGCAGGTTAGGGTGGATTGGCCGTGGGAAATTGTCCCATAGTGCCCAGGGATGTGTAGGTTAGGGTGGGTTGGCCGTGGGAAATTGTCCCATAGTGCCCAGGGATGTGTAGGTTAGGGTGGATTGGCCTTGGGAAATTGTCCCATAGTGCCCAGGGATGTGCAGGTTAGGGTGGATTGGCCGTGGGAAATTGTCCCATAGTGCCCAGGGATGTGTAGGTTAGGGTGGATTGGCCTTGGGAAATTGTCCCATAGTGCCCAGGGATGTGCAGGTTAGGGTGGATTGGCCGTGGGAAATTGTCCCATAGTGCCCAGGGATGTACAGGTTAGGGTGGATTGGCCATGGGAAATTGTCCCATAGTGCCCAGGGATGTGTAGGTTAGGGTGGGTTGGCCGTGGGAAATTGTCCCATAGTGTCCAGGGATGTGTAGGTTAGGGTGGGTTGGCCGTGGGAAATTGTCCCATAGTGTCCAGGGATGTGCAGGTTAGGGTGGATTGGCCGTGGGATATTGTCCCATAGTGTCCAGGGATGTGCAGGTTAGGGTGGATTGGCCATGGGAAATTGTCCCATAGTGCCCTGGGATGTGCAGGTTAGGGTGGGTTGGCCGTGGGAAACGGTTAGGGAAATGCAAGGTGATGATAGTGAGGGAAGGGGTGATGGGGGTGAGGGAAGGGGTGATGGGGGTGATGGGGGTGGGTAGGTTTAAGTGAGACCCTGAGCAGGAGTCGGCCCATTGAAGACCTGGTTTGGGGACGTCTGGGATTTTACTGGGAGTGAGAGGCTGAGGAACCTGAGCAGGGGGAAGCCATTCGCCCCTCCCTCTCCCCCGTGTGTGTGTGTGTGCGACTCTACAGCCCCGTCCTGGTTATCTCTCAGCTCCAGGTAAAGTGGAGAAGGTGAGATGCCGTTGGGGAAGGATGAGGTGTTGTGTAACCCCTGTTCCTGTGTTGTTCCTCCCCCCCCTCCACCGCAGACCCCTACGTCAAAGTGAACCTGTTCCTTGGGAGGAGGAGAGTGGCGAAGAGGAAGACGCACATGAAGAAGTGCACACAGAACCCAGTCTTCAACGAGTTGTTCAGCTTCGAGATCCGAGCAGAGAGCCTGAGGGAGGTCAGCCTGGAGTTACTGCTCGTCAACTTCGACAGAACCACCAAGAACGAGGTGGTGGGCTCCATCCTACTGGGTCAGCTCAGCCCCAGTCCCAGCGGCGTGGAACACTGGAGGGAAGTCTTGGAAAACCCCAGGAGACAGATCACCAAGTGGCACTGTCTGGGTGAATACTAGGCTGGCACCGGAGGCACAGAGAGAGAGAGAGAGAAAGGAGGGGGATAGAGGGTTACGTGGGGAGGTTAAAGGACAGCACTCAGCACCAGCTGAGGGAATGAAATTTTTAACGGGAAGGTGGGTTTAGCAAGTGTGGGAAGGTGTTGGAAAAATGTCCAGGGGAAGAGTTGATTGCAAAGGTGATGGGGTGAGTCACTCTCACACCATCTGTGTGTCTTTGTGTGTGTCTCTGCCTATGTCTGCCTGTGTGTGTGTGTGTCTGTGTCTCTGCGAGTATGTGTGTGTCTCTGTGTGTGAGAGAAACTGTAAGAAAGTGTGTGTGTGTGTGTGAGAGAGACAGCCTGTAAGAGTGTGTGTGTGTCTCTGCCTGTCTGAGTGCATGTGTGTGTGTCTCTGTGTGTGTGTGTGCGCACACGCACATGCACGTCTCTGTCTGTCTGTGTGTGAGACGAAGAGTGTGAGAGTATCTAACCCTGTGTGTGTGTGTGTGTGTGTGTGTCTGTCTGTCTGTGGTGGTGTTTGTGGTGGGAGAACAAAGCATCAAGCTCTTTGTATGCCTGGTTATACAGTTGTACTTTGCTCAGACATTTTGCGCGCACACACACTTCTCCCTCCCCCCAGTGCCCTGCTCCTGCTCAATGGGGTTCTGTTTCCTGATGGGAAGCTGTCCTTGAGACCTCTTCAGAGATGTAATAAGGACCAGCCCATCCCCAGCCCACCAATCCCCCAAAGCTGTGTCCCGGTGGGTGTTGAGGGAGATAGTTTACACCCCGAGGCCCCTGTATTGATCCCATATTCCTATCAAGCTTGCTGGTCCTCACCCCACCCAAACAGCCCACTCCTTAGGGAACTGTCTCCGAGTCAGATAAAGGCATGGACACACACACCCCTCACCCCACGAAAGGTTAGCTACCCTTCAGGAATGGCCTGAAGTCTCATTCTGTGGGATACTGCTGTGCACAATCCCATAGAAGAGTCACTGGTGGAGGGGGGGGGAACTGTACAGAAACAGTCACTTGCTCAGGACGGGCAAGAGAGGGAACAATTGGTCGAAGATTTCCTTTTTGCACCAATCAGGACACTTTGCAAGAGTGCCCAGTCAGGGGGCTAACCAGCTCTGATGCTGCATGGGAGGGGGGCCTGATTGGTTGGCAGGCTCTCATTAACAGAGACATTACCACAGAGACTGTACTGGTTTATGATGAGCGACAGTTAACTGCCGAAGCTCTGTTTAATTTTCCAAACGGCCGGCTAGCCTCCGATTGGTCGCCTTGAGGAGTGAACCAGCGAATGGCTGCTGCCGATCTCATAGGGTGGGTTGAGGCACATTGCTGTTGGTTTTGCCCCTCGCCTTTGGGGGGGGGGGGGGGGGTAAAGAATCTTGCACACTGTCCTGATGGACGCGGGATGGAACGGACACTTCAGGATCGGGAATGTGGAAGGTGGGACGGCAGTCATGTGATGTCCAACCCCATCCTCCTCTGCTTCCTGATGGGGTTAGGGCTGGATGATGGGGACAAGTGACTGTGTGAGGTCTCCAGACACGAGTTAACTGGCACTTGCCAACTTTGCAGAGCCGGGGGGGGAAGGTCCCAACAAGTCGCACAGTAATGGTGAGGCCCTTTGGCCCATCTAGTCAGGGCTGACCCATCCACGCTAAATCCACTTGGCTCCACCTTTGAGGGGACTCCTTGGGTTTTGGTGGATTCTGGGGAGGGTGGGAGGAGAGGAGGGTGCAGAGATTGGAAAGGGTAGGGGGAGGATGGAAGGGGTGTGAAGGAAGGCACAGAGGGGTGAGGGCTCACAGGAATAGGAGACAGAGGCACCTATCAGCTTCCAATCACCTGACCAGCAGAGCAGAGGGCTCAGTGAGGGATTGGGATAACAGGCCCTGGGGCAAGACAGTGTAGAGGGAGCTTTACTCTGTATCTAACCCCCCTGTCCCTGGGAGTGGAGGGACAGGGTAGCGAGAGCTTTACTCTGTATCTAACCCTGTGCTGTCTCTGTCCCTGCCCCTGGGAGTGTTTGAGGGGGGGGACAGTGTAGAGGGAGCTTTACTCTGTATCTAACCCTGTGCTGTCCCTGTCCTGGGAGTGTTTGATGTGGGGACAGTGTAGAGGGAGCTTTACTCTGTATCTAACCCCGTGCTGTCCCTGTCCAGTGTAGAGTGAGCTTGTCTTGTGATTTAAAATAGTAAAGGGAGTTTTACTTCCATGAAAGAAATGAGAAAAACAGAAAATGTGACAGATTAATGGGAGAGTGTGCATTTGCTCAGGGGATTAGTGGGATAAAACCCGTGAGTCAAGTTTTTGAAAGGTTACCCACAGTCCCATGGTCAGTATCAGTGTTGTGATCATCCCCAGCCTGGCCTGCTGTCATTCTGCTTAACCCCCCCATCCTCCCTCCCTGCTGAATGGGCTACAGTCACCCAGGAACACTCCCCTCCCACAGAGAGTGAGTATTTAAGGTGGGTCCCTGGGTCTACGGCCGTGCTCTCCCACCTGAAGCACACTCGGGAACCTGGGCATGACCAAATGCTGTCAAAATGTGGCATCAACCCCGTTTCCCCTCAGCGTACAGCTGTACAGCACGGAAACAGACCCTTCGGTCCAACCCGTCCATGCTGACCCAGATATCCCAACCTAACCTGGTCTCATTTGCCAGCATCCGGCCCATATCCCTCCAAACCCTTCCTATTCATATACCCATCCAAATGCCTCTTAAATGTTGTAATTGTACCAGCCTCCACCACATCCTCTGGCAGCTCATTCCATACACGTACCACCCTCTGGGTGAAAAAGTTACCCCTCAGCTCCCTTTCCCCTCTCACCCTAAACCTATGCCCCTCTAGTTCTGGACTCCCCGACCCCAGGGAAAAGACTTTGCCTATTTATCAGATCCATGCTCCTCATAATTTTGTAAACCTCTATAAGGTCACCCCTCAGCCTCCGACGCTCCAGGGAAAACAGACCCAGCCTGTTCAGCCTCTCCCTGTAGCTCAAACCCTCCAACATCCTTGTAAATCTTTTCTGAACCCTTTCAAGTTTCACAACATCTTTCCGATAGGAAGGAGACCAGAATTGCATGCAATATTCCAACAGTGGCCCTAACCAATGTCCTGTACAGCCGCAACCTGACCTCCCAACCCCTGTACTCAATACTCTGACCAATAAAGGGAAGCATCCCAAACACCAGAGCAGTCAGTAAGGTGGGGACAGAGAGATGTTTTATAGCATTAGACCGCACTGCACAACACAGAAGTGAAATTGTGGATGTGCCCCACAGGGTGTGTCACATTAACCCGTTACAAGTCACCATGGACACTCTCTGAACAGTAAGGGAGGCTGAGGGAAAGATGAATCGACACCTCCGTAATCTATCTCAGCCTCACCCTCCCAGGGCCACTCAGTGAGAACTGTCCCATTGGAGCCAACGGCAAATCCAGAGCCCCCGGGCCGAAGAGGAGAGTTCAAAGCCCACCCTGCCAGCTGAAGAAATTTGAATTCAATTTTTGTTTTGAAAGGAAAAAGTCTGGGATTTAAAGCTGAATTAAAAATTTTAAAGTGCCGGCTATTTCAATTGTTTATAAACAAAACCCCCCCCAAACCCCGCGGTAGGGAAGGGAAATCCGCCACGTTTACTCCATCTGGGATTATTCTGCACAATCCCCAGGATTGTTCCAGTGCAGGCGGCCATTCGGCCCACTCGACCTGTCCCAGTTCTAGCCCCTCGTGCCAATCGCCTGCCTTTTCCTGCATGCCATTTCTGGCAAAATGACCATCCAATGCCCCTCAGATGAACCTGCCTCCCCCACATTTCCAGAGCGTGTATCCCAGACCCTCCCTACCCTCTGGCTGAGGAAGCTTTCCCCTCACATCACTCTTGCCTCATTTGCACATCCCATTAAATCCACGCCCCCTCCCCTCCTTATTCCCTTCACGAATGAGAATGCCCCTCCCAGTCTAGTCTATCCAGCTCCTGCTCATGGACCTGAAAATCTCATTCAGATTTCTCTCTCTCTCTCTCTCAGCTTCCTTCTCTCCAAGGAGAACAGCCCCAATGTCTCTCATCTATCCTCGTCCCTGGATCCCCGTCCTTGGGAACCAGTCCTTCCGTCTACACTCTGCAGTGTGTTCCCAGTTTTCTGATAATCTGGCACCCTCAACTGGACACAATACTCCAACTGAGAAGTAACGGGGTCTTGTACACATTCAACATCACCTCCCTGCCCTTGGACTCTGTGTCCCTGCTAACAAAGCCGAGGACACTGGTTCTCTCCCCCCTGTCACACAGTCATGGAGATCGACAGCGTGGAAACAGGCCCTTCGGCCCAACCTGTCCATACCGTCCACCTTTCACCATTAATCCATTTACCTGGGTTTGGTCCATATCCCTCCATACCTATCCCATCCACGTCCCTGTCTAAATGGTCCTTAAATGGCAGTACTGTACTCACTTGCAGCACGACCTCTGACCCCCCCCCCCCGTTACAGAGACTCCCCACCCTCTGTGTGGAAAACATGCCCCTTTGTGGAACCTCTCACCTTAAACCCATGCCCCCTCGTTTTAAACACCCCGAGAAGGGGGGGAAAAAGCTGCCAGCTCTCCATACCTCTTGTGACTTTATAGACCTCTATATAAAGGTCACCCCTCAGTCCCCTACACTCCAGGGAAAAACACAGTCCCCACCTGTCCAACATCTCCTTGGACCTCACACCCTCCAGTCCAGGGAGCAGCCTAGTAAATCCTTCCTGCACCCTTTCCGGTTTAATAAGGTCCTTTCTATCGTAACGCTGTCACCTTCAGAATGTGCACGCACCTATAGGCAGTGCTGCCTGCCCCAGGCTGTCTTCCCGAACTGGGTCTTTCAAACAGACCATAATCACCTCACGCTGTCTGCCACCTCCCTGGAGACTCTCAGTGATGTGGGGGAATAACTGCCCTCTGAAATGGCTGGAGAAGCAGGGGGCAACTAGGGACGAGTATTCCATACCACCCTCTGTAGCGATATTCATAATCCTGTACCAGAGTAAAGGAAGGTCCATGTGGGCTCAAAAATTGGGATAAGGGAGGGAAGCCCCCTTGGGACAGAGTCAGGCCTGTCCCTTTGCCTCGTTTGGTGATTCTAGTTTGTACCACACCCTCAGGAGAACCCCCCCAACTCTTCTCCCTGTGTTTCTCCGCCTCCCTCCCTCCTCACTCCCGCCTCCCTGCTCTCGCAGCTCCAAGGATTCTGGGCAGCACTGAGTGATCCTCCTGCCTCTCGTCCGTCAATTCCTCTCCCTGCATGAGGTAGTCCCAGTGGGTGTCAGGGCCCACCAGCTGAGGGTGGCGGGAGAGAGAGAGGCAGGATCTGACAGTGGGGGGACACTCTCAAGGCCCGATAGCAGGGAACAGCCCGGTTCAGAGGGTCAGTGCTGAGGGGGTGGGCACTGTCGGAGGGTCAGCGCTGAGGGAGTGCCGCACTGTCGGAGGGACAGTGCTGAGGGGGTGGGCACTGTCGGAGGGTCAGCGCTGAGGGAGTGCCGCACTGCCGGAGGGTCAGCGCTGAGGGAGGGGGCACTGTCGGAGGGTCAGCGCTGAGGGAGTGGGCACTGTCGGAGGGTCAGCGCTGAGGGAGTGCCGCACTGTTGGAGGGTCAGCGCTGAGGGAGTGGGCACTGACGGTTACTCTCCTGTAGGTAATTTGACCCACCCCTCGAATCTTCTTCACAAGTAATGAGTCACAGAAATGTACAGCACGGAAATAGACCCTTCGGTCCAACCCGTCCATGCTGACCAGATCTCCCAACCCAATCTAGTCCCACCTGCCAGCACCCAGCCCATATCCCTCCAAACCCTTCCTATTCATATACCCATCCAAATGCCTCTTAAATGTTGTAAAAGTACCAGCCTCCACCACATCCTCTGGCAGCTCATTCCATACACGTACCACCCTCTGGGTGAAAAAGTTGCCGAGGCCAGTTCCTTCCAGATAACCGCGTGGACGGCTGGTTTGGGCGCCATTTTGTCAACAGTTTCCCATTTTACACTCATCGGGAGGGGGAGGGGGAGGGGGAGGGGGAGGGGAGCGTGGTGTGCTGACTGGGTGGTGACGGAGAACTGACAGTTAACGGCCAAGGATTGTTTAAATTTAAACCAGGGTGGGGAGGTGGGTTTGGAGAAGGTTTCGGTCGCCCCGGGGAAGGAGATAGAGAGTGTGGGAGAGACTGACACTTGGTGATACTCTCCGAGGGAGTAATGGGTGTCAGGTGACTGTAATTCTGCTCCTTGCCCTGCAAGAGATAACTTAGCACGAGGAGGCCAAACTGAGGGAGTTGACTGAGGGATTGCTATCTGAGCTGCTTGGGGTGTGTGGGGCAGGGGGAGAGATTCCAATCTCTACCAACATCTCCCGACCCTCCCATCTCTCTCTCTCTCTCTCTCTCTCTCTCTCTCTCTCTCTCTCTCTCTCTCGGTCAGTCCACTCCTGTCTCTCACGGGATGGTCAAAGAGACAGTGACGCACAGGCAGTGTTCGCAAAACCTAACTCCACAATTCTGTATTACCACCAAACACTAACTCTCTCCTGTGGGATCTCGTTCAACAGTGTCAATATTCGAGAAAATAAAGGTTGATATACTAATCTGACAAACCACGGTGTGATCCTCTGCCTTCCTGAACCAGCACTCGCCATATTCTCGGCCCAACGGTCCCTCAAGGTCTTGGTCATCGTTGGGCAAGGCTCCAGCTGCGATTTCTGTCAGGAATTCACTTTCCCTTATCAAATGATCAGTGCTGAGGGAGTGGGCACTGTCGGAGGGTCAGTGCTGAGGGAGTGGGCACTGTCGGAGGGTCAGTGCTGAGGGAGTGGGCACTGTCGGAGGGTCAGTGCTGAGGGAGTGGGCACTGTCGGAGGGTCAGTGCTGAGGGAGTGCCGCACTGTCGGAGGGTCAGTGCTGAGGGAGCGGGCACTGTCGGAGGGTCAGTGCTGAGGGAGTGCCGCACTGTCGGAGGGTCAGTGCTGAGGGAGTGGACACTGTCGGAGGGTCAGTGCTGAGGGAGTGGGCACTGTCGGAGGGTCAGTGCTGAGGGAGTGGGCACTGTCGGAGGGTCAGTGCTGAGGGAGTGGGCACTGTCGGAGGGCCAGTACTGAGGGAGTAGACACTGTCGGAGGGTCAGTGCTGAGGGAGTGCCGCACCGTCGGAGGGTCAGTGCTGAGGGAGTGCAGCACTGTCGGCGGGTCAGTGCTGAGGGAGTGCCGCACTGTCGGAGGGTCAGTGCTGAAGGAGAGGGCACTGTCGGAGGGTCAGTGCTGAGGGAGTGCCGCACTGTCGGAGGGTCAGTGCTGAGGGAGAGGGCACTGTCGGAGGGTCAGTGCTGAGGGAGTGGGCCCTGTCGGAGGGTCAGTGCTGAGGGAGTGGGCACTGTCGGAGAGTCAGTGCTGAGGGAGTGGGCCCTGTCGGAGGGTCAGTGCTGAGGGAGTGCCGCACTGTCGGAGGGTCAGTGCTGAGGGAGTGGGCCCTGTCAGAGGGTCAGTGCTGAGGGAGTGGGCCCTGTCGGAGGGTCAGTGCTGAGGGAGTGGGCCCTGTCAGAGGGTCAGTGCTGAGGGAGTGGGCCCTGTCGGAGGGTCAGTGCTGAGGGAGTGGGCCCTGTCCGAGGGTCAGTGCTGAGGGAGTGCCGCACTGTCGGAGGGTCAGCGCTGAGGGAGTGGGCACTGTCGGAGGGTCAGTGCTGAGGGAGTGGACACTGTCGGAGGGTCAGTGCTGAGGGAGTGGGCCCTGTCGGAGGGTCAGAGCTGAGGGAGTGGGCCCTGTCGGAGGGTCAGAGCTGAGGGAGTGGGCCCTGTCGGAGGGTCAGTGCTGAGGGAGTGGGCCCTGTCCGAGGGTCAGTGCTGAGGGAGTGGGCACTGTCGGAGGGTCAGAGCTGAGGGAGTGGGCCCTGTCGGAGGGTCAGTGCTGAGGGAGTGCCGCACTGTCGGAGGGTCAGCGCTGAGGGAGTGGGCCCTGTCGGAGGGTCAGCGCTGAGGGAGTGGGCACTGTCGGAGGGTCAGTGCTGAGGGAGTGGGCACTGTCGGAGGGTCAGTGCTGAGGGAGTGGGCACTGTCGGAGGGTCAGTGCTGAGGGAGTGGGCACTGTCGGAGGGTCAGTGCTGAGGGAGTGGGCACTGTCGGAGGGTCAGTGCTGAGGGAGTGCCGCACTGTCGGAGGGTCAGTGCTGAGGGAGCGGGCACTGTCGGAGGGTCAGTGCTGAGGGAGTGCCGCACTGTCGGAGGGTCAGTGCTGAGGGAGTGGACACTGTCGGAGGGTCAGTGCTGAGGGAGTGGGCACTGTCGGAGGGTCAGTGCTGAGGGAGTGGGCACTGTCGGAGGGTCAGTGCTGAGGGAGTGGGCACTGTCGGAGGGTCAGTGCTGAGGGAGTGGGCACTGTCGGAGGGCCAGTACTGAGGGAGTAGACACTGTCGGAGGGTCAGTGCTGAGGGAGTGCCGCACCGTCGGAGGGTCAGTGCTGAGGGAGTGCAGCACTGTCGGCGGGTCAGTGCTGAGGGAGTGCCGCACTGTCGGAGGGTCAGTGCTGAGGGAGAGGGCACTGTCGGAGGGTCAGTGCTGAGGGAGTGCCGCACTGTCGGAGGGTCAGTGCTGAGGGAGAGGGCACTGTCGGAGGGTCAGTGCTGAGGGAGTGGGCCCTGTCGGAGGGTCAGTGCTGAGGGAGTGGGCACTGTCGGAGAGTCAGTGCTGAGGGAGTGGGCCCTGTCGGAGGGTCAGTGCTGAGGGAGTGCCGCACTGTCGGAGGGTCAGTGCTGAGGGAGTGGGCCCTGTCAGAGGGTCAGTGCTGAGGGAGTGGGCCCTGTCGGAGGGTCAGTGCTGAGGGAGTGGGCCCTGTCCGAGGGTCAGTGCTGAGGGAGTGGGCCCTGTCGGAGGGTCAGTGCTGAGGGAGTGCCGCACTGTCGGAGGGTCAGTGCTGAGGGAGTGGGCCCTGTCAGAGGGTCAGTGCTGAGGGAGTGGGCCCTGTCGGAGGGTCAGTGCTGAGGGAGTGGGCCCTGTCCGAGGGTCAGTGCTGAGGGAGTGCCGCACTGTCGGAGGGTCAGCGCTGAGGGAGTGGGCACTGTCGGAGGGTCAGCGCTGAGGGAGTGGACACTGTCGGAGGGTCAGTGCTGAGGGAGTGGGCCCTGTCGGAGGGTCAGAGCTGAGGGAGTGGGCCCTGTCGGAGGGTCAGAGCTGAGGGAGTGGGCCCTGTCGGAGGGTCAGTGCTGAGGGAGTGGGCCCTGTCGGAGGGTCAGTGCTGAGGGAGTGGGCACTGTCGGAGGGTCAGAGCTGAGGGAGTGGGCCCTGTCGGAGGGTCAGAGCTGAGGGAGTGGGCCCTGTCGGAGGGTCAGTGCTGAGGGAGTGGGCCCTGTCGGAGGGTCAGTGCTGAGGGAGTGGGCCCTGTCGGAGGGTCAGTGCTGAGGGAGTGGGCCCTGTCGGAGGGTCAGTGCTGAGGGAGTGGGCCCTGTCAGAGGGTCAGTGCTGAGGGAGTGGGCCCTGTCCGAGGGTCAGTGCTGAGGGAGTGGGCCCTGTCCGAGGGTCAGTGCTGAGGGAGTGCCGCACTGTCGGAGGGTCAGTGCTGAGGGAGTGGGCCCTGTCGGAGGGTCAGTGCTGAGGGAGTGGGCCCTGTCCGAGGGTCAGTGCTGAGGGAGTGGGCCCTGTCCGAGGGTCAGTGCTGAGGGAGTGCCGCACTGTCATTAACTGACTGAACTACAGACGAACACCTGACCCTGGTCATTATTATATCACTGTGTGGGATCTTGCTCTGCTGGATTGGTTGAAAATGTTTTCGGCTGTCTCCCTTTCACTGTCTTTCCAGAGCCAGTGAAATGATGCAAACTTTCTCTCCCTCAGTCTGAGCTGGCTCTCACACCAACAACAATCTGCATTTGTATTGCCAATTTGTGTCCCCATAGCTGCTAGGTGGATGTTGGAATGGTCGCTGGCTGCTGGGGTTTGGACACAGACATACACACCCCACACCCCTCATAACACACAGACATAACACCCCACACACTCACCCACACACAGACATACACACCCCACACACTCACACACACAGACATACACACCCCACACACTCACACACACACCCCTCACACCCACCCCCACACTCACCCACATACAGACATACACACACACCCCTCACACACACAGACATACACACACCCCTCATAATACAGACATACACACCCCACACACTCACCCACACAGACATACACACACACCCCTCATAACACACAGATATACACACCCCACACACTCACCCACACACAGACATACACACCCCACACACAGACATACACACCCCACACACTCACACACACACCCCTCACACCCACCCCCACACTCACCCACATACAGACATACATACAGACATACACACACACCCCTCACACACACAGACATACACACACCCCTCATAATACAGACATACACACCCCACACACTCACCCACACAGACATACACACACACCCCTCATAACACACAGATAGACACACCCCACACACTCATCCTTCACAACACACAGACATACACACGCCATACACAGACACACACACACTCACCCACACACAGACACACACACACTCACCCACACACACATATACACACTCACCCACCCACACACACCCACCCAACCCTGACACACAACCCCCACACAGACTTACACACCCCTCACACTCACCCACATACAGACATACACACACCCCTCTCACACACACAGACATACACAGCCCACACCTCCATACCCCCACACACACACACACACACACACACACACACACACACACACAGAGCGACATGGAGAGACTCACTCTCACACCAACCCAGAACCTAAACAAGAGGAAGGACGGAGACACTGCCACTTCCTCATTCATGGGATAACGTCTGATTATTTCCCCTTTTTGAGACAGACAGTCCGTCTGTAGCACAGCCCCCACTGCAGCCAAACTCCCACCCCGGAATACTCGACCACAACCCCTACACAGTACGGGAACAATACGCCCAAACCCTTCACCCCTATCGCCCGTGTTATCAGACAGCCTGGATATACGTTCAGACTGGGGGGGGGTATTAAAGGGTGTGGGGGGGGGGGGGTGAGGGGGGTGAGGGGGGAAGAGGGGGGAGAGTGGGATATTAAAGGGAGTGGGGAGTGAGGGGGAAGAGTGGGATTACACTGGGGGAGATATTAAAGGGAGTGGGGAGTGAGGGGGTGGGATGGAATTAGACTGGGTGGGATATTAAAGGGAGCGGGGAGTGAGGGGGGAGAGTGGGATTAGACTGGGGGGGATATTAAAGGGAGCGGGGAGTGAGGGGGGACAGTGGGATTAGACTGGGTGGGATATTAAAGGGAGAGGGGAGTGAGGGGGGAGAGTGGGATTAGACTGGGTGGGGTATTAAAGGGAGAGGGGAGTGAGGGGGGAGAGTGGGATATTAAAGGGAGTGGGGAGTGAGGGGGAGAGTGGGATTAGACTGGGGGGGATATTAAAGGGAGTGGGGAGTGAGGGGGAGAGTGGGATTAGACTGGGTGGGATATTAAAGGGAGCGGGGAGTGAGGGGGGAGAGTGGGATATTAAAGGGAGTGGGGAGTGAGGGGGAGAGTGGGATTAGACTGGGTGGGATATTAAAGGGAGTGAGGGGGGAGAGTGGGATTAGACTGGGTGGGATATTAAAGGGAGTGGGGAGTGAGGGGGAGAGTGGGATTAGACTGGGTGGGATATTAAAGGGAGTGGGGGGGGAGAGTGGGATTAGACTGGGGGGGATATTAAAGGGAGTGGGGAGTGAGGGGGGAGAGTGGGATTAGACTGGGGGGGATATTAAAGGGAGTGGGGAGTGAGGGGGAGAGTGGGATTAGACTGGGGGGGATATTAAAGGGAGTGAGGGGGGAGAGTGGGATTAGACTGGGTGGGATATTAAAGGGAGTGAGGGGGGAGAGTGGGATTAGACTGGGGGGGGATATTAAAGGGAGTGAGGGGGGAGAGTGGGATTAGACTGGGTGGGATATTAAAGGGAGCGGGGAGTGAGGGGGGAGAGTGGGATTAGACTGGGGGGGAATATTAAAGGGAGAGGGGAGTGAGGGGGGAGAGTGGGATTAGACTGGGTGGGATATTAAAGGGAGTGGGGAGTGAGGGGGGACAGTGGGATTAGACTGGGAGGGATATTAAAGGGAACGGGGAGTGAGGGGGGAGAGTGGGATTAGACTGGGTGGGATATTAAAGGGAGTGAGGGGGAGAGTGGGATTAGACTGGGTGGGATATTAAAGGGAGTGAGGGGGAGAGTGGGATTAGACTGGGTGGGATATTAAAGGGAGTGAGGGGGAGAGTGGGATTAGACTGGGTGGGATATTAAAGGGAGAGGGGAGTGAGGGGGGAGAGTGGGATTAGACTGGGTGGGATATTAAAGGGAACGGGGAGTGAGGGGGGAGAGTGGGATTAGACTGGGGGGGATATTAAAGGGAGTGGGGAGTGAGGGGGAGAGTGGGATTAGACTGGGGGGATATTAAAGGGGACGGGGAGTGAGGGGAGAGAGTGGGATTAGACTGGGGGGATATTAAAGGGAGTGGGGAGTGAGGGGGGGGGGGGGGGGGGGAGGGAGGGGGGGGAGACTGGGGGGATATTAAAGGGAGTGGGGAGTGAGGGGGGAGAGTGGGATTAGACTGGGTGGGATATTAAAGGGAGTGGGGAGTGAGGGGGGAGAGTGGGATTAGACTGGGTGGGATATTAAAGGGAGCGGGGAGTGAGGGGGGAGAGTGGGATTAGACTGGGTGGGATATTAAAGGGAGCAGGGAGTGAGGGGGAGAGTGGGATTAGACTGGGTGGGATATTAAAGGGAGTGGGGAGTGAGGGGGAGAGTGGGATTAGACTGGGTGGGATATTAAAGGGAGCGGGGAGTGAGGGGGGAGAGTGGGATTAGACTGGGTGGGATATTAAAGGGAGTGGGGAGTGAGGGGGAGAGTGGGATTAGACTGGGGGGGATATTAAAGGGAGTGGGGAGTGAGGGGGAGAGTGGGATTAGACTGGGGGGGATATTAAAGGGAGCGGGGATTGAGGGGGGAGAGTGGGATTAGACTGGGGGGGATATTAAAGGGAGCGGGGATTGAGTGGGGAGTGAGGGGGAGAGTGGGATTAGACTGGGGGGGATATTAAAGGGAACGGGGAGTGAGGGGGGAGAGTGGGATTAGACTGGGGGGGAATATTAAAGGGAGTGGGGAGTGAGGGGGAGAGTGGGATTAGACTGGGGGGGATATTAAAGGGAGTGGGGAGTGAGGGGGGAGAGTGGGATTAGACTGGGTGGGATATTAAAGGGAGTGGGGAGTGAGGGGGAGAGTGGGATTAGACTGGGGGGGATATTAAAGGGAGTGGGGAGTGAGGGGGAGAGTGGGATTAGACTGGGGGGGATATTAAAGGGAGTGGGGAGTGAGGGGGAGAGTGGGATTAGACTGGGGGGGATATTAAAGGGAGTGAGGGGGGAGAGTGGGATTAGACTGGGGGGGATATTAAAGGGAGCGGGGATTGAGTGGGGAGTGAGGGGGAGAGTGGGATTAGACTGGGGGGGATATTAAAGGGAGTGGGGAGTGAGGGGGAGAGTGGGATTAGACTGGGGGGGATATTAAAGGGAGTGGGGAGTGAGGGGGGGAGTGGGATTAGACTGGGGGGGATATTAAAGGGAGCGGGGATTGAGGGGGGAGTGAGGGGGAGAGTGGGATTAGACTGGGGGGGATATTAAAGGGAACGGGGAGTGAGGGGGGAGAGTGGGATTAGACTGGGTGGGATATTAAAGGGAGTGGGGAGTGAGGGGGAGAGTGGGATTAGACTGGGGGGGATATTAAAGGGAGTGAGGGGGGAGAGTGGGATTAGACTGGGGGGGATATTAAAGGGAGCGGGGATTGAGTGGGGAGTGAGGGGGAGAGTGGGATTAGACTGGGGGGGATATTAAAGGGAGTGGGGAGTGAGGGGGAGAGTGGGATTAGACTGGGGGGGATATTAAAGGGAGTGGGGAGTGAGGGGGGGAGTGGGATTAGACTGGGGGGGATATTAAAGGGAGCGGGGATTGAGGGGGGAGTGAGGGGGAGAGTGGGATTAGACTGGGGGGGATATTAAAGGGAACGGGGAGTGAGGGGGGAGAGTGGGATTAGACTGGGGGGGAATATTAAAGGGAGTGGGGAGTGAGGGGGAGAGTGGGATTAGACTGGGGGGGGATATTAAAGGGAGTGGGGAGTGAGGGGGAGAGTGGGATTAGACTGGGGGGGATATTAAAGGTAGTGGGGAGTGAGGGTGGGGAGAGTGGGATTAGACTGGGTGGGATATTAAAGGGAGAGGGGAGTGAGGGGGGAGAGTGGGATTAGACTGGGGGGAATATTAAAGGGAGCGGGGAGTGAGGGGGGAGAGTGGGTTTAGACTGGGGGGGAATATTAAAGGGAGCGGGGAGTGAGGGGGAGAGTGGGATTAGACTGGGTGGGATATTAAAGGGAGAGGGGAGTGAGGGGGGAGAGTGGGATTAGACTGGGGGGGATATTAAAGGGAGTGGGGAGTGAGGGGGAGAGTGGGATTAGACTGGGGGGGATATTAAAGGGAGAGGGGAGTGAGGGGGGAGAGTGGGATTAGACTGGGGGGGTTATTAAAGGGAGTGGGGAGTGAGGGGGGAGAGTGGGTTTAGACTGGGGGGAATATTAAAGGGAGCAGGGAGTGAGGGGGAGAGTGGGATTAGACTGGGTGGGATATTAACTGGAGTGAGGGGGAGAGTGGGATTAGACTGGGGGGATATTAAAGGGAACGGGGAGTGAGGGGGGAGAGTGGGATTAGACTG
>NW_027311253.1:27500-32135 GCF_047496795.1 Chiloscyllium punctatum | reverse complement strand
GGGTGTCAAACCCGGCCGAGCTACCCGGGTTAGAAGCCTCAAAGTCGGGTTGAGCAGTCACGTCCACCCCCATCCCCTTTTGGACCACTTCCCACGGTTCGAAATGCACGAAAATCGGCCTGTACACGGGGGAGGCACCCGCCTCGAAGACGAGACCGTCGGCAGACCCGCCGGATCAAACCCGGCCGAGCTACACGGCTTACAAGTCTCAATGTCGGTATGAGCAGTCACGTCCACCCCTATTCCCTTTTGGACCACTTCCCACGGTACGAAATGCATGAAAATCGGCCTGTACACGGGGGAGGCACCCGCCTCGAAGACGAGACCGTCGGCAGAACCGCCGGGTCAAACCCGGCTGAGCTACCCGGCTCGGAAGCGCCAAAGTCGGGTTGAGCAGTCACATTCACTCCCATCGACTTTTGGGCAACTTCCCACGGTTCGAAATGCACAAAATTCGGCCTGAACACGGGGGGACGCTCCCCCCTCGAAGGCGAGACCGTCGGCAGAACCGCCGGGTCAAACCCGGCTGAGCTACCCGGGTCGGAAGCGCCAAGGTCGGTATGAGCAGTCACATTCACTCCCATCCCTTTTGGACCGCTTCCCACGGTTTGAAATGCACGAAAATCGGCCTGTACACGGGGGAGGCTCCGCCCTCGAAGGCGAGACCGACGGCAGAACCGCCGGGTCAAACCCGGCCGGGCTACCCGGGTTAGAAGCCTCAGAGTCGGGTTGAGCAGTCACATTCACCCCCATCCCCTTTTGAACCTCTTCCCACCGTTGGAAATGCACGAAAATCGGCCTGTACACGGGGGAGGCGCCCCTCTCGAAGGCGAGACCGACGGCAGAACCGCCGGGTCAAACCCGGCCGAGCTACCCGGGTTAGAAGCCTCAGAGTCGGGTTGAGCAGTCACATTCACCCCCATTCCCTTTTGGACCACTTCCCACGGTACGAAATGCATGAAAATCGGCCTGTACACGGGGGAGGCACCCGCCTCGAAGACGAGACCGTCGGCAGAACCGCCGGGTCAAACCCGGCTGAGCTACCCGGGTCGGAAGCGCCAAGGTCGGTATGAGCAGTCACATTCACTCCCATCCCCTTTTGGACCGCTTCCCACGGTTTGAAATGCACGAAAATCGGCCTGTACACGGGGGAGGCTCCGCCCTCGAAGGCGAGACCGACGGCAGAACCGCCGGGTCAAACCCGGCCGGGCTACCCGGGTTAGAAGCCTCAGAGTCGGGTTGAGCAGTCACATTCACCCCCATCCCCTTTTGAACCTCTTCCCACCGTTGGAAATGCACGAAAATCGGCCTGTACACGGGGGAGGCCCCCCTCTCGAAGACGAGACCGTCGGCAGACCCGCCGGATCAAACCCGCCGAGCTACACGGCTTACAAGTCTCGATGTCGGTATGAGCAGTCACGTCCACCCCCATTCCCTTTTGGACCACTTCCCACGGTACGAAATGCATGAAAATCGGCCTGTACACGGGGGAGGCACCCGCCTCGAAGACGAGACCGTCGGCAGAACCGCCGGGTCAAACCCGGCTGAGCTACCCGGCTCGGAAGCGCCAAAGTCGGGTTGAGCAGTCACATTCACTCCCATCCCCTTTTGGGCCACTTCCCACGGTTCGAAATGCATGAAAATCGGCCTGTACACGGGGGACGCTCCCCCCTCGAAGGCGAGGCCGTCGGCAGAACCGCCGGGTCAAACCCGGCTGAGCTACCCGGGTTAGATGCCTCAAAGTCGGGTTGAGCAGTCACATTCACCCCCATCCCCTTTCGGCCCCCTTCCCACGGTTGGAAATGCATGAAAATCGGCCTGTACACGGTGGGCGCTCCCCCCTCGAAGGTGAGACCTTCGGCAGAACCGCCGGGTCAAATCCTGCCGAGCTACCCGCGTTAGAGGTCTCAATGTCGGCTTCAGCAGTCACATTCAATCCCATTCCCGTTTGGACCTCTTCCCGCCGATGGAAATGCACAAAATTCGGCCTGAACACGCGGGACGCTCCCCCCTCGAAGGCGAGACCGTCGCCAGAACCGCCGGGTCAAATCCGGCTGAGCTACCCGCGTTACAGGTCTCAAAGTCGGGTTGAGCAGTCACGTTCACCCCCATCCCCTTTCGGACCCCTTCCCACGGTTGGAAATGCATGAAAATCGGCCTGTACACGGTGGGCGCTCCCCCCTCGAAGGTGAGACCTTCGGCAGAACCGCCGGGTCAAATCCGGCCGAGCTACCCGCGTTAGAGGTCTCAATGTCGGCTTCAGCAGTCACATTCAATCCCATTCCCCGTTTGGACCTCTTCCCGCCGATGGAAATGCACAAAATTCGGCCTGAACACGCGGGAGGCTCCCCCCTCGAAGGTGAGACCTTCGGCAGAACCGCCGGGTCAAATCCGGCCGAGCTACCCGCGTTAGAGGTCTCAATGTCGGCTTCAGCAGTCACATTCAATCCCATTCCCGTTTGGACCTCTTCCCGCCGATGGAAATGCACAAAATTCGGCCTGAACACGCGGGACGCTCCCCCCTCGAAGGCGAGACCGTCGCCAGAACCGCCGGGTCAAATCCGGCCGAGCTACCCGCGTTAGAGGTCTCAATGTCGGCTTCAGCAGTCACATTCAATCCCATTCCCTTTTGGAACACTTCCCGCCGTTAACAATGCACGATATTCGGCCTGAACACGCGGGACGCTCCCCCCTCGAAGGTGAGACCTTCGGCAGAACCGCCGGGTCAAATCCTGCCGAGCTACCCGCGTTAGAGGTCTCAATGTCGGCTTCAGCAGTCACATTCAATCCCATTCCCGTTTGGACCTCTTCCCGCCGATGGAAATGCACAAAATTCGGCCTGAACACGCGGGGCGCTCCCCCCTCGAAGGCGAGACCGTCGCCAGAACCGCCGGGTCAAATCCGGCTGAGCTACCCGCGTTACAGGTCTCAAAGTCGGCTTCAGCAGTCACATTCAATCCCATTCCCTTTTGGAACACTTCCCGCCGTTAACAATGCACGATATTCGGACTGAACACGGGGCCGGTCCGCCCTCGAAGTCAACACCGTCCGCAGAACCGCCGGGGCAAATCCGGCTGAGCTACCCCGCCCCCGAACACTCAAAGTCCCTCTGAAGCCTTGCATTCGCCTCCTTGGAAAATTGACGTCAAACATTACCAAAATCGGGGGCACGAGCACTAAAGCTAAGTCTCACCCTTTCCCTATCCCTAACCAGGAACCGAACGCCCACCCTCAGCCTCACACCAACGCCGGTGCCACTCCAGACAGACACACCCTTCAAAACCACACCCATCCGGCCATGCAACTCAAAAAGGGTCCAAATTCAGAAACACCCCTTCAAAAGGCACTCCATCCTCGGCCACACCACCGGGACATGCTCCCCTCGGCGATAATTAAGCCCCCACCACTATTTGAAGCCAACCGCAGCCGCAACTCGAACGGAGAAATCAGTAACCAATTCAAAAATGCGCTTGGTTACTGATTTCTACTGAGCCGAAAAAATTCTAAGTGTCGGTGGTTACTGATTTATACCAACCCGAAAATATTCTAAGTGTCGGTGGTTACTGATTTATACCAACCCGAAAAAATTCTAAGTGTCAGTGGTTACTGATTTATACCAACTCGAAAAAATTCTAAGTGTCAGTGGTTACTGATTTATACCAACCCGAAAATATTCTAAGTGTCAGTGGTTACTGATTTGTACCGACCCGAAAATATTCTAAGTGTCAGTGGTTACTGATTTATACCAACCCGAAAAAATTCTAAGTGTCAGTGGTTACTGATTTATACCAAGTCGAAAAAATTCTAAGTGTCAGTGGTTACTGATTTATACCAACCCGAAAATATTCTAAGTGTCAGTGGTTACTGATTTATACCAACTCGAAAAAATTCTAAGTGTCAGTGGTTACTGATTTATACCGACCCGAAAAAATTCTAAGTGTCAGTGGTTACTGATTTATACCAACTCGAAAATATTCTAAGTGTCGGTGGTTACTGATTTATACCAACCCGAAAAAATTCTAAGTGTCAGTGGTTACTGATTTATACCAACTCGAAAAAATTCTAAGTGTCGGTGGTTACTGATTTATACCAACTCGAAAATATTCTAAGTGTCGGTGGTTACTGATTTATACCAACCCGAAAATATTCTAAGTGTCAGTGGTTACTGATTTATACCAACTCGAAAAAATTCTAAGTGTCAGTGGTTACTGATTTATACCAACTCGAAAATATTCTAAGTGTCGGTGGTTACTGATTTATACCAACCGAAAATATTCTAAGTGTCAGTGGGTTACTGATTTATACCAACTCGAAAAAATTCTAAGTGTCAGTGGTTACTGATTTATACCAACTCGAAAATATTCTAAGTGTCGGTGGTTACTGATTTATACCAACCCGAAAATATTCTAAGTGTCAGTGGTTACTGATTTGTACCGACCCGAAAAAATTCTAAGTGTCAGTGGTTACTGATTTATACCAACCCGAAAATATTCTAAGTGTCGGTGGTTACTTGATTTATACCAACCCGAAAATATTCTAAGTGTCAGTGGTTACTGATTTATACCAACTCGAAAAAATTCTAAGTGTCAGTGGTTACTGATTTATACCAACTCGAAAATATTCTAAGTGTCAGTG
>NW_027311253.1:0-12500 GCF_047496795.1 Chiloscyllium punctatum | reverse complement strand
ACCAGACTATTCACAGATAGCGGCCCAACGACTCCCAGAGCCGGTCGTGCGGCGCGCGAGGTCTGCTCTCTTCACAAGAGGCTTTATTAGGGAGTGCTAAGGCAAGGTTCTGTGCCCTCCACCCTCATCGCAACACCCATGGGAGCCTCCGGTCGTCAATAGACCGCCGCACCGGCCTCTGACTGACTCTCAGAATGGACGGAAAGAGCCGGGTAAGCCTTTCAAAAGATTCGACCACGTGCCGAAAACTTTAGACTTCCGTGAGCTCTCCGGCTTGCACCGAGACCCGAAGTCGACGTGCTAAGCACCACGGGACCCCTTTCGCCTGCAGGTCCCGAGCCGCCTTTATTTGCTGTTACGAGCATCGTGTGCCCCATACCTGCGTGACGAGCACCGCAGGGCGGCAGAGCCATCGCACTTGGCCGGGTGGCAGAGGAGGACCAGACTATTCACAGATAGCGGCCCAACGACTCCCAGAGCCGGTCGTGCGGCGCGCGAGGTCTGCTCTCATCACAAGAGGCTTTAGGGAGTGCTCAGGCAAGGGTCAGCCCGCAGCCTTCCTGGCAACACCCAGGGGAACCAGGCCACTCGCGTCTCTCGCCTTCATTTTCGACACGAGCGCCTGCGGAGGGCCACCACCCCCTCCGATTGTCAAGAGACCTCCGCACCGGCCTCTGACTTACTCTCAGAATGGACGGAAAGAGCCGGGTAAGCCTTTGAAAAGATTCGACCACGTGCCGAAAACTTTAGACTTCCGTGAGCTCTCCGGCTTGCACCGAGACCCGAAGTCGACGTGCTTAGCACCACGGGACCCCTTTCGCCTGCAGGTCCCGAGCCGCCTTTTATTTTTGTTACGAGTATCGTGTTCCCCAAACCTGGGTGACGAGCACCGCAGGGCGGCAGAGCCATCGCGCTTGTCCGGGTGGCAGAGGAGGACCAGACTATTCACAAATAGCGGCCCAACGACTCCCAGAGCCGGTCGTGCGGCAGGCGAGGTCTGCTCTCATCACAAGAGGCTTTAGGGAGTGCTCAGGCAACGGTCAGCCCGCAGCCTTCTTGGCAACACCCAAGGGAACCAGGCCACTCGCGTCTCTCGCCTTCATTTTGGACACGAGCGCCTGTGGAGGGACGGCCGGAGTCAACGTGGGGTTTGCCCGCCCTCCAATAGTGTCAAAAGACCGCCGCACAAGTCTCTGACTGACTCTTAGAACAGACAGAAAGAGTTTGTCAAATCTGTCAAAAAATTGACAAAGTGTCAAAAATTCGACTTCCAAGAGCTCTCCGGCATGCACTCATACCTGTCATTAAAGTGCTATGCCCGTGGAACCGTTTTTCGGATGCCTTTCAGAACGGTCCCGCGCCGCCATTTTGTTCTAAAAATCGTGTTCCCATATATCTCCGGGTACCCCGCCAACCTCACTGCGGAAAAACTACAAGTGGCACTGAATGGGTCTGAATTCCAAATTTGACTGCATCGGTCTGGAACTCGGTCCGGTCAAAACCGTTTGGATTTTTCTCGGTCCGGACTTCCGCGACAGACAAAGTTAAAGTTTTCGGGCTGCAGGCACAAAACGACAGCTGGCCATTTGCCGGGCTCAATTCACCCAATTCCTCCGGCACTTCGGAGCACATGTTCGGTGTAAGTTTGCGAATCTTTCCCGATGCTGCAGCATTTTCCTCCGCTGACACTTAGAATATTTTTCACACTTTGCTGAAAATTTTTCTAAGTGTTTTTTTCCAAGTTTTCCTGGTTACTGATTTCTTCTTTTTAAACATTTTTCTAAGTTTTTCTGGTTACTGATTTCTTCTTTTTAAACATTTTTCGCAGTTTGTCTGGTTACTGATTTCTTCTTTTTAAACATTTTTCGCCGTTTTTCTGGTTACTGATTTCTTCTTTTTAAACATTTTTCGCCGTTTTTCTGGTTACTCATTTCTTCTTTTTAAACATTTTTCTAAGTTTTTCTGGTTACTGATTTCTTCTTTTTAAACATTTTTCTAAGTTTTTCTGGTTACTCATTTCTTCTTTTTAAACATTTTTCTAAGTTTTTCTGGTTACTCACTTCTTCTTTTTAAACATTTTTCTAAGTTTTTCTGGTTACTGATTTCTTCTTTTTAAACATTTTTCGCCGTTTTTCTGGTTACTGATTTCTTCTTTTTAAACATTTTTCGCCGTTTTTCTGGTTACTGATTTCTTCTTTTTAAACATTTTTCTAAGTTTTTCTGGTTACTCATTTCTTCTTTTTAAACATTTTTCTAAGTTTTTCTGGTTACTGATTTCTTCTTTTTAAACATTTTTCTAAGTTTTTCTGGTTACTCATTTCTTCTTTTTAAACATTTTTCTAAGTTTTCCTGGTTACTCACTTCTTCTTTTTAAACATTTTTCTAAGTTTTTCTGGTTACTGATTTCTTCTTTTTAAACATTTTTCTAAGTTTTTCTGGTTACTCATTTCTTCTTTTTAAACATTTTTCTAAGTTTTTCTGGTTACTGACTTCTTCTTTTTAAACATTTTTCGCAGTTTGTCTGGTTACTGATTTCTTCTTTTTAAACATTTTTCGCCGTTTTTCTGGTTACTGATTTCTTCTTTTTAAACATTTTTCTAAGTTTTTCTGGTTACTCACTTCTTCTTTTTAAACATTTTTCTAAGTTTTCCTGGTTACTGATTTCTTCTTTTTAAACATTTTTCTAAGTTTTTCTGGTTACTGATTTCTTCTTTTTAAACATTTTTCTAAGTTTTTCTGGTTACTGATTTCTTCTTTTTAAACATTTTTCGCAGTTTGTCTGGTTAATGATTTCTTCTTTTTAAACATTTTTCTAAGTTTGTCTGGTTACTGATTTCTTCTTTTTAAACATTTTTCTAAGTTTTTCTGGTTACTCACTTCTTCTTTTTAAACATTTTTCTAAGTTTTCCTGGTTACTCATTTCTTCTTTTTAAACATTTTTCGCAGTTTTTCTGTTACTGATTTCTTCTTTTTAAACATTTTTCTAAGTTTTCCTGGTTACTGATTTCTTCTTTTTAAACATTTTTCGCAGTTTTTCTGGTTACTGATTTCTTCTTTTTAAACATTTTTCTAAGTTTTCCTGGTTACTGATTTCTTCTTTTTAAACATTTTTCGCAGTTTTTCTGGTTACTGATTTCTTCTTTTTAAACATTTTTCTAAGTTTTTCTGGTTACTGATTTCTTCTTTTTAAACATTTTTCTAAGTTTTTCTGGTTACTCACTTCTTCTTTTTAAACATTTTTCTAAGTTTTCCTGGTTACTGATTTCTTCTTTTTAAACATTTTTCGCAGTTTGTCTGGTTACTGATTTCTTCTTTTTAAACATTTTTCGCAGTTTTTCTGGTTACTGATTTCTTCTTTTTAAACATTTTTCTAAGTTTTTCTGGTTACTCACTTCTTCTTTTATAACATTTTTCTAAGTTTTCCTGGTTACTGATTTCTTCTTTTTAAACATTTTTCTAAGTTTTCCTGGTTACTGATTTCTTCTTTTTAAACATTTTTCTAAGTTTTCCTGGTTACTGATTTCTTCTTTTTAAACATTTTTCTAAGTTTTTCTGGTTACTCATTTCTTCTTTTTAAACATTTTTCGCAGTTTTTCTGGTTACTGATTTCTTCTTTTTAAACATTTTCCTAAGTTTTCCTGGTTACTGATTTCTTCTTTTTAAACATTTTTCTAAGTTTTCCTGGTTACTCATTTCTTCTTTTTGATCATTTTTCTAAGTTTTCCTGGTTACTGATTTCTTCGTTTTGAACATTTTTCTAAGTTTTCCTGGTTACTCACTTCTTCTTTTCAAACATTTTTCTTCGTTTTTCTGTTTACTCATTTAGCACTTTCAGGCACTTTCCCATCATTTCCTCGTTCCCGATTTCACCCTTTAAAACGCTTTCGGGCATTTCCCTAAGTTTTGCGGTTCACTCGTTTGGGACTCACTGACACCTTCTCTAGCTTCCCTGCTCACTTTTTTCGTACTGTTGAGAAAATTCGAACCCTTTCCTTAACTATGCCGGTTACTGACTTCACCGCTTCAGACCCTTGTCCCCGTAATGAAAGATACCATTTCCCACCGTGGGAAATGCACGAAAATCGGACTGAACACGGGGGAGGCTCCCCCCTCGAAGGCGAGACCGTCGGCAGAACCGCCGGGTCAAACCCGGCCGAGCTACCCGGCTTACAAGTCTCAAAGTCGGTATGAGCAGTCACGTCCACCCCCATTCCCTTTTGGACCACTTCCCACGGTTCCAAATGCATGAAAATCGGCCTGTACACGGGGGAGGCACCCGCCTCGAAGACGAGACCGTCGGCAGAACCGCCGGGTCAAACCCGGCTGAGCTACCCGGCTCGGAAGCGCCAAAGTCGGGTTGAGCAGTCACATTCACTCCCATCGACGTTTGGACCACTTCCCACGGTTCGAAATGCACGGAAATCGGCCTGTACACGGGGGAGGCACCCGCCTCGAAGAGGAGACTGTCGGCAGAACCGCCGGGTCAAACCCGGCTGTGCTAACCGGCTCGGAAGCGCCAAAGTCGGGTTGAGCAGTCACATTCACTCCCATCCCCTTTTGGGCAACTTCCCACGGTTGGAAATGCATGGAAATCGGACTGAACACGGGGGAGGCTCCCCCCTCGAAGGCGAGACCGTCGGCAGAACCGCAGGATCAAACCCGGCTGAGCTACCCGGCTTACAAGTCTCAAAGTCGGTATGAGCAGACACGTCCACCCCCATTCCCTTTTGGACCACTTCCCACGGTTCGAAATGCATGAAAATCGGCCTGTATACGGGGGAGGCACCCGCCTCGAAGACGAGACCGTCGGCAGACCCGCCGGGTCAAACCCGGCTGAGCTACCCGGCTCGGAAGCGCCAAAGTCGGGTTGAGCAGTCACATTCACTCCCATCCCCTTTTGGACCACTTCCCACGGTTCGAAATGCACGAAAATCGGCCTGTACACGGGGGAGGCACCCGCCTCGAAGACGAGACCGTCGGCAGAACCGCCGGAACAAACCCGGCTGAGCTACCCGGCTTACAAGTCTCAAAGTCGGTATGAGCAGACACGTCCACCCCCATTCCCTTTTGGACCACTTCCCACGGTTCGAAATGCATGAAAATCGGCCTGTATACGGGGGAGGCACCCGCCTCGAAGACGAGACCGTCGGCAGACCCGCCGGGTCAAACCCGGCTGAGCTACCCGGCTCGGAAGCGCCAAAGTCGGGTTGAGCAGTCACATTCACTCCCATCCCCTTTTGAACCTCTTCCCACCGTTGGAAATGCACGAAAATCGGCCTGTACACGGGGGAGGCTCCCCCCTCGAAGGCGAGACCGTCGGCAGAACCGCCGGGTCAAACCCGGCTGAGCTACCCGGCTTACAAGTCTCGAAGTCGGGTTGAGCAGTCACATTCACTCCCATCGACTTTTGGGCAACTTCCCACCGTTGCAAATGCATGAAAATCGGCCTGTACACGGGGGAGGCACCCGCCTCGAAGTCGAGACCGTCGGCAGAACCGCCGGGTCCAACCCGGCTGAGCTACCCGGCTTACAAGTCTCAAAGCCGGGTTGGGCAGTCACGTTCACCCCCATTCCCTTTTGGATCACTTCCCACGGTTCGAAATGCACGAAAACCGGCCTGTACACGGGGGAGGGTCCGCCCTCGAAGGCGAGACCGTCGGCAGAACCGCCGGGTCAAACCTGGCTGAGCTACCCGGCTTACAAGTCTCAAAGTCGGGTTGAGCAGTCACGTTCACTCCCATCGACTTTTAGACCACTTCCCACGGTTCGAAATGCACGAAAATCGGCCTGTACACGGGGGAGGCACCCGCCTCGAAGACGAGACCGTCGGCAGAACCGCCGGGTCAAACCCGGCCGAGCTACCCGGGTTAGAAGCCTCAGAGTCGGGTTGAGCAGTCACGTTCACTCCCATCGACTTTTAGACCACTTCCCACGGTTGGAAATGCACGAAAATCGGCCTGTACACGGGGGTGGCATCCGCCTCGAAGACGAGACCGTCGGCAGAACCGCCGGTCAAACCCGGCTGAGCTACCCGGCTTACAAGTCTCAAAGTCGGGTTGAGCAGTCACATTCACTCCCATCGACTTTTGGGCAACTTCCCACGGTTCGAAATGCACAAGATTCGGCCTGAACACGGGGGACGCTCCCCCCTCGAAGGCGAGACCGTCGGCAGACCCGCCGGGTCAAACCCGGCTGAGCTACCCGGCTCGGAAGCGCCAAAGTCGGTATGAGCAGTCACGTTCACTCCCATCCCCTTTTGGACCGCTTCCCACGGTACGAAATGCATGAAAATCGGCCTGTACACGGGGGAGGCACCCGCCTCGAAGACGAGACCGTCGGCAGAACCGCCGGGTCAAACCCGGCTGAGCTACCCGGCTTACAAGTCTCAAAGTCGGGTTGAGCAGTCACATTCACTCCCATCGACTTTTGGGCAACTTCCCACGGTTCGAAATGCACAAAATTCGGCCTGAACACGGGGGACGCTCCCCCCTCGAAGGCGAGACCGTCGGCAGAACCGCCGGGTCAAACCCGGCTGAGCTACCCGCTTAAAAGTCTCAAAGTCGGTATGAGCAGTCACATTCACCCCCATTCCCTTTTGGACCACTTCCCACGGTTGGAAATGCATGAAAATCGGCCTGGACACGGGGGAGGCTCCCCCCTCGATGACGAGACCGTCGGCAGAACCGCCGGAACAAACCCGGCTGAGCTACCCGGCTTACAAGTCTCAAAGTCGGTATGAGCAGACACGTCCACCCCCATTCCCTTTTGGACCACTTCCCACCGTTGGAAATGCACGAAAATCGGCCTGTACACGGGGGAGGCACCGGCCTCGAAGACGAGACCGTCGGCAGAACCGCCGGATCAAACCCGGCCGAGCTACCCGGGTTAGAAGCCTCAGAGTCGGGTTGAGCAGTCACATTCACTCCCATCCCCTTTTGAACCTCTTCCCACCGTTGGAAATGCACGAAAATCGGCCTGTACACGGGGGAGGCTCCCCCCTCGAAGGCGAGACCGTCGGCAGAACCGCCGGGTCAAACCCGGCTGAGCTACCCGGCTTAAAAGTCTCAAAGTCGGGTTGAGCAGTCACATTCACTCCCATCGACTTTTGGGCAACTTCCCACCGTTGCAAATGCATGAAAATCGGCCTGTACACGGGGGAGGCTCCGCCCTCGAAGGCGAGACCGACGGCAGAACCGCCGGGTCAAACCCGGCCGGGCTACCCGGGTTAGAAGCCTCAGAGTCGGGTTGAGCAGTCGCATTCACCCCCATCCCCTTTTGAACCTCTTCCCACCGTTGGAAATGCACGAAAATCGGCCTGTACACGGGGGAGGCACCGGCCTCGAAGACGAGACCGTCGGCAGAACCGCCGGATCAAACCCGGCCGAGCTACCCGGGTTAGAAGCCTCAGAGTCGGGTTGAGCAGTCACATTCACTCCCATCCCTTTTGAACCTCTTCCCACCGTTGGAAATGCACGGAAATCGGCCTGTACACGGGGGAGGCTCCCCCCTCGAAGGCGAGACCGTCGGCAGAACCGCCGGGTCAAACCGGCTGAGCTACCCGGCTTACAAGTCTCAAAGTCGGTATGAGCAGACACGTCCACCCCCATTCCCTTTTGGACCACTTCCCACCGTTGGAAATGCACGAAAATCGGCCTGTACACGGGGGAGGCACCGGCCTCGAAGACGAGACCGTCGGCAGAACCGCCGGATCAAACCCGGCCGAGCTACCCGGGTTAGAAGCCTCAGAGTCGGGTTGAGCAGTCACATTCACTCCCATCCCCTTTTGAACCTCTTCCCACCGTTGGAAATGCACGAAAATCGGCCTGTACACGGGGGGAGGCTCCCCCCTCGAAGGCGAGACCGTCGGCAGAACCGCCGGGTCAAACCCGGCTGAGCTACCCGGCTTAAAAGTCTCAAAGTCGGGTTGAGCAGTCACATTCACTCCCATCGACTTTTGGGCAACTTCCCACCGTTGCAAATGCATGAAAATCGGCCTGTACACGGGGAGGCTCCGCCCTCGAAGGCGAGACCGACGGCAGAACCGCCGGGTCAAACCCGGCCGGGCTACCCGGCTCGGAAGCGCCAAAGTCGGGTTGAGCAGTCACATTCACCCCCATCCCTTTTGGGCCACTTCCCACGGTTCGAATGCATGAAAATCGGCCTGTACACGGGGGGACGCTCCCCCCTCGAAGGCGAGGCAGTCGGCAGAACCGCCGGGTCAAACCCGGCTGAGCTACCCGGGTTAGATGCCTCAAAGTCGGGTTGAGCAGTCACATTCACCCCCATCCCCTTTCGGCCCCCTTCCCACGGTTGGAAATGCATGAAAATCGGCCTGTACACGGTGGGCGCTCCCCCCCTCGAAGGTGAGACCTTCGGCAGAACCGCCGGGTCAAATCCTGCCGAGCTACCCGCGTTAGAGGTCTCAATGTCGGCTTCAGCAGTCACATTCAATCCCATTCCCGTTTGGACCTCTTCCCGCCGATGGAAATGCACAAAATTCGGCCTGAACACGCGGGGCGCTCCCCCCTCGAAGGCGAGACCGTCGCCAGAACCGCCGGGTCAAATCCGGCTGAGCTACCCGCGTTACAGGTCTCAAAGTCGGGTTGAGCAGTCACGTTCACCCCCATCCCCTTTCGGACCCCTTCCCACGGTTGGAAATGCATGAAAATCGGCCTGTACACGGTGGGCGCTCCCCCCTCGAAGGTGAGACCTTCGGCAGAACCGCCGGGTCAAATCCGGCCGAGCTACCCGCGTTAGAGGTCTCAATGTCGGCTTCAGCAGTCACATTCAATCCCATTCCCGTTTGGACCTCTTCCCGCCGATGGAAATGCACAAAATTCGGCCTGAACACGCGGGACGCTCCCCCCTCGAAGGTGAGACCTTCGGCAGAACCGCCGGGTCAAATCCGGCCGAGCTACCCGCGTTAGAGGTCTCAATGTCGGCTTCAGCAGTCACATTCAATCCCATTCCCGTTTGGACCTCTTCCCGCCGATGGAAATGCACAAAATTCGGCCTGAACACGCGGGACGCTCCCCCCTCGAAGGCGAGACCGTCGCCAGAACCGCCGGGTCAAATCCGGCTGAGCTACCCGCGTTACAGGTCTCAAAGTCGGGTTGAGCAGTCACGTTCACCCCCATCCCCTTTCGGACCCCTTCCCACGGTTGGAAATGCATGAAAATCGGCCTGTACACGGTGGGCGCTCCCCCCTCGAAGGTGAGACCTTCGGCAGAACCGCCGGGTCAAATCCGGCCGAGCTACCCGCGTTAGAGGTCTCAATGTCGGCTTCAGCAGTCACATTCAATCCCATTCCCGTTTGGACCTCTTCCCGCCGATGGAAATGCACAAAATTCGGCCTGAACACGCGGGACGCTCCCCCCTCGAAGGTGAGACCTTCGGCAGAACCGCCGGGTCAAATCCGGCCGAGCTACCCGCGTTAGAGGTCTCAATGTCGGCTTCAGCAGTCACATTCAATCCCATTCCCGTTTGGACCTCTTCCCGCCGATGGAAATGCACAAAATTCGGCCTGAACACGCGGGACGCTCCCCCTCGAAGGCGAGACCGTCGCCAGAACCGCCGGGTCAAATCCGGCTGAGCTACCCGCGTTAGAGGTCTCAAAGTCGGGTTGAGCAGTCACGTTCACCCCCATCCCCTTTCGGACCCCTTCCCACGGTTGGAAATGCATGAAAATCGGCCTGTACACGGTGGGCGCTCCCCCTCGAAGCTGAGACCTTCGGCAGAACCGCCGGGTCAAATCCGGCCGAGCTACCCGCGTTAGAGGTCTCAATGTCGGCTTCAGCAGTCACATTCAATCCCATTCCCGTTTGGACCTCTTCCCGCCGATGGAAATGCACAAAACTCGGCCTGAACACGCGGGACGCTCCCCCCTCGAAGGTGAGACCTTCGGCAGACCCGCCGGGTCAAATCCGGCCGAGCTACCCGCGTTAGAGGTCTCAATGTCGGCTTCAGCAGTCACATTCAATCCCATTCCCGTTTGGACCTCTTCCCGCCGATGGAAATGCACAAAATTCGGCCTGAACACGCGGGACGCTCCCCCCTCGAAGGCGAGACCGTCGCCAGAACCGCCGGGTCAAATCCGGCCGAGCTACCCGCGTTAGAGGTCTCAATGTCGGCTTCAGCAGTCACATTCAATCCCATTCCCTTTTGGAACACTTCCCGCCGTTAACAATGCACGATATTCGGCCTGAACACGCGGGACGCTCCCCCCTCGAAGGTGAGACCTTCGGCAGAACCGCCGGGTCAAATCCTGCCGAGCTACCCGCGTTAGAGGTCTCAATGTCGGCTTCAGCAGTCACATTCAATCCCATTCCCCGTTTGGACCTCTTCCCGCCGATGGAAATGCACAAAATTCGGCCTGAACACGCGGGACGCTCCCCCCTCGAAGGCGAGACCGTCGCCAGAACCGCCGGGTCAAATCCGGCCGAGCTACCCGCGTTAGAGGTCTCAATGTCGGCTTCAGCAGTCACATTCAATCCCATTCACGTTTGGAACACTTCCCGCCGTTAACAATGCACGATATTCGGCCTGAACACGCGGGACGCTCCCCCCTCGAAGGTGAGACCTTCGGCAGAACCGCCGGGTCAAATCCTGCCGAGCTACCCGCGTTAGAGGTCTCAATGTCGGCTTCAGCAGTCACATTCAATTCCCATTCCCGTTTGGACCTCTTCCCGCCGATGGAAATGCACAAAATTCGGCCTGAACACGCGGGCGCTCCCCCCTCGAAGGCGAGACCGTCGCCAGAACCGCCGGGTCAAATCCGGCTGAGCTACCCGCGTTACAGGTCTCAAAGTCGGCTTCAGCAGTCACATTCAATCCCATTCCCTTTTGGAACACTTCCCGCCGTTAACAATGCACGATATTCGGACTGAACACGGGGGCCGGTCCGCCCTCGAAGTCAACACCGTCCGCAGAACCGCCGGGGCAAATCCGGCTGAGCTACCCCGCCCCCGAACACTCAAAGTCCCTCTGAAGCCTTGCATTCGCCTCCTTGGAAAATTGACGTCAAACATTACCAAAATCGGGGGCACGAGCACTAAAGCTAAGTCTCACCCTTTCCCTATCCCTAACCAGGAACCGAACGCCCACCCTCAGCCTCACACCAACGCCGGTGCCACTCCAGACAGACACACCCTTCAAAACCACACCCATCCGGCCATGCAACTCAAAAAGGGTCCAAATCAGAAACACCCCCTTCAAAAGGCACTCCATCCTCGGCCACACCACCGGGACATGCTCCCCTCGGCGATAATTAAGCCCCCACCACTATTTGAAGCCAACCGCAGCCGCAACTCGAACGGAGAAATCAGTAACCAATTCAAAAATGCGCTTGGTTACTGATTTCTACTGAGCCGAAAAAATTCTAAGTGTCGGTGGTTACTGATTTATACCAACCCGAAAAAATTCTAAGTGTCAGTGGTTACTGATTTATACCAACCCGAAAATATTCTAAGTGTCAGTGGTTACTGATTTATACCAACCCGAAAAAATTCTAAGTGTCAGTGGTTACTGATTTATACCAAGTCGAAAAAATTCTAAGTGTCAGTGGTTACTGATTTATACCAACCCGAAAATATTCTAAGTGTCAGTGGTTACTGATTTATACCAACTCGAAAAAATTCTAAGTGTCAGTGGTTACTGATTTATACCGACCCGAAAAAATTCTAAGTGTCAGTGGTTACTGATTTATACCAACTCGAAAATATTCTAAGTGTCGGTGGTTACTGATTTATACCAACCCGAAAAAATTCTAAGTGTCAGTGGTTACTGATTTATACCAACTCGAAAAAATTCTAAGTGTCGGTGGTTACTGATTTATACCAACTCGAAAATATTCTAAGTGTCGGTGGTTACTGATTTATACCTACCCGAAAATATTCTAAGTGTCAGTGGTTACTGATTTATACCAAGTCGAAAATATTCTAAGTGTCAGTGGTTACTGATTTATACCAACTCGAAAATATTCTAAGTGTCGGTGGTTACTGATTTATACCAACCCGAAAATATTCTAAGTGTCAGTGGTTACTGATTTATACCAACTCGAAAAAATTCTAAGTGTCGGTGGTTACTGATTTATACCAACTCGAAAATATCTAAGTGTCGGTGGTTACTGATTTATACCAACCCGAAAATATTCTAAGTGTCAGTGGTTACTGATTTATACCAAGTCGAAAATATTCTAAGTGTCAGTGGTTACTGATTTATACCAACTCGAAAATATTCTAAGTGTCGGTGGTTACTGATTTATACCAACCCGAAAATATTCTAAGTGTCAGTGGTTACTGATTTATACCAACTCGAAAATATTCTAAGTGTCGGTGGTTACTGATTTATACCAACCCGAAAATATTCTAAGTGTCAGTGGTTACTGATTTATACCAACTCGAAAAAATTCTAAGTGTCAGTGGTTACTGATTTATACCAACTCGAAAATATTCTAAGTGTCGGTGGTTACTGATTTATACCAACCCGAAAATATTCTAAGT
>NW_027311252.1:0-32138 GCF_047496795.1 Chiloscyllium punctatum | reverse complement strand
GTCCTTCAGGGAAGGAAACTTACTACCTTCACTGGTCTGACGTACATGTTACTCCAGACCCTCAGCAATGGTAGATACTCAAATGCCCTTTGAAATGGCCAAGCCAACCATTCAGCTATAACACAAGTTCTCAAAGAAGTGAAACCAGACAGACCTGAGCACTGGCAGCCGACAGTACATCGATGTACAATGATTCAGAAAGGCAGTTTCCCAACAGCTTCTCAAGAGCAAAGAGGAAAGAGAAATAAACTCTGGCACAGTCAACGTCAAACATGTCCCATTCATAAAGGAAAGAAAATAACCACACTGAGGAACTAGATCGAGGGGACAGAACTCACTTCAAACAGGTACGTGGATATTTGCCCACACGTGCATTAAACTCAGGAATATGGGAAGAGGGGAAAAATAAATTAAAGTAATGTCACATTTTATTTCCATCCCAGCTGATTATCAATAATCCTTGGTTTATTTATTCTATCTCTCTATTTCCCGCATATTTATCTTACCCCACCAACAGACATTAGACTACTCCCAGCTGCTTTCTGATCTGATACATGGTCAGTGGGCTCAAAAGGTTAAAACTGTTTTTCTCTCGACACAGGCTGCCAAACTAGCTCCATTTCCCCTGCACTCTGTTTCTTTTTGGTTCAGGCTTCAAGTATCTTCCATTGTTTGATTTAACATTTGTTTCCTTATTTTATGGGACATAGGCCCTTCGAATCCACACTGACAATCCGAAAAGCATTGCACCCAGACCCACCTCATGCCCTACTCCTGCATTTCCCATGGTTAACCCGACTACTAATCTATCCCTGCATCTCACATAGGTAATACACCGAGCTGCACATGATTGGTAATTTAGAATATTCAAGCGACTGAACCGGTTTGGACTGTGGGCGGAACCTGGAGCACCTGGAGGAAACACTTGCAGAGCCGGGGACAATGTGAAAATGCAATACAACAAGTCCTGAGGATGGAAGCAAACTGGGTCCCTGGTAGTATGAGACAGCCGTGCTAACCACAGAGACACCATGCCCCTCTCCCCCTCCACCAAAACTGGGTCCTTGCTACAGTGAGTCAGCTGTGCTAACCACTGAGACACCATGCCCACCTCCCCCTCTCCCCAAAAACGTGTCGCTCGTACCGTGAGACAGCCGTGCTAACCACTGAGACACTATGACATCTCCACCTCCCCTCAAACTGGGTCCCTGGTACTGTGAGACGGCGATGCTAACGCCTGAGACAACATGCCCCCTCTCCCTCCCCCTCCCCCAGCTCCGCCCCCAACCAAACGAAGTCACTGTGCTCGGGAATACTGTGGAAACTGTAAACATGAAATGCAAACAGTAAACAGTGACAAAACCCCACAGATGTTTCAGGATCTGGAGGGAGAAGCATATTGAGTCTGATAAGATCCTCTTCTGAAAAACTCATATTGGTCTCAAAAGGATAATTGTATTTCTCTCTGCTCAGAACCTGTTATGGTTTTACAGCACTTTCAACGTAGTTATTCTTTTGGACAGTGGATCGTTGTCTGATCTGAAAGGGAACAGTGAAGCTGCCATTTCTGTTGACTCTCAAGTATTTGGATATTGTTTTTGAATGAAAAATTAAAACCTCTGTGCGTGACAGCTCCCTAAATACCGATAACTTATTGCCACTGTCGTAATGCATTTTGAAAATGTTGAACTCGGTGGTCATGACATCATACGATCAATCCTCTGAAAGTAACTGGTTGAAGTACTTATCCCAATTGTTATCAATGTCTTATCATGCTCCTGATGTCACAGGAAATATTCATCCATTCTGGTGCATGGCATGGTGCACGAAAGGGACATTATCTTCCTCCAGGACTGGCAGGGGAGGCCATGACACGACACCCTGCCAGCTTGGTTGGAGGTTGATCCCTGTGTCAGTGATATGCCAGCCTTCTTGGCGAATGCCAAGCAGTGTCAGAAGGAGGTCAGTGACCTTCTCCACGCCACCATGGTAAGTACCACCATCTGCATTTTATGACCTCACCCTCACTGTCTTTCTGTTACTACAGCAAACCCCCACAAATGCTCATGTTCTCCCACTGTCACTGAGTGCAGCACCTTCTCTCGATCTGTACCAGCTGTTACAAACAATTCCACCTCCCTTAATACCGCTTGGTAATTGTCACATTTTGGAAGGAACCACCCCACACGAGAGCAGAAAGAGCCAAGAGGGATAGGGGACTCCCCAACATTCAGCTCCTCACCCCATCACAGGGGAAGGATCCTGACCCTAACAACCACGAGAGGCTGACTGACCGTGTCCAAGCTGTCAGACTGGGATTTGAGACTCACTGTGCTGGGCACTTTGACTGACTGTGGGCAATGATATCAAGCTTCCTGGTTTGGGTCTGTGCTAAACACCAAGACAATACAGCAGGCGGGTGAGTCTGGTAGCTCTGGCTAAGGGGAAACCCTGCTGACTGCAGGGTAAGGCAAGGCAATAATTCTGTGAGTGTTGAAGTCAGTTCAAAGTTAGTGTGTGCAAACACCGAATGAGAGGCCCAGAGGGACAGTCCATGAGCTGGATGTGTGTCCCTGAGCAGTGTCCTTGCAGCAGCATTGCAATGAGAGTTGTCAGTGCAACCCTGAGCTGCAGCATTGAAATACAGAAGCGTACTGTCATTGTGTCGGATATGAGCTGGAATGGCATGGTGAGGCTAGCATGTGACAGATGCCAGCATTGGTGGGTGTGGAGTACATGCCGCTTCTGTCTATGCAGTGTCCCCCGAGATGTTGGTGTCCAAGGTAGAAGGCCGTCGGAGCGAGGGGCAAGATGAAGTCACCAGTTACCAGCTCGGACTTTCACGTCCAATTCTCCATGTTGAGTTTCCCTGCTGTGGGTGGGAGGGTATTTAGCTGCAAGTTGTTGAGATATCCACTGTATGTGGCTGTTGAGCATCAGTCATCATTCAGTCAACATCTTGCCGCTCCTGCACTCAAATCTTGTTTTAAAGAACAGTCCAGGAACAGGCCCTTCATCCCAGCAAGCCCGCACTGACACATGATGCTAGTCTAAAGTTCAAATAAAAGTTTTTTTTTCTGCGATACCGTCTATGTCATTCTATTCCCTACTTACTTATACTTGTGCCAAGATCCCTCTTAAACCTTGCTATATTGGCTTCTTCCACTCTATCAGTGCATTCCAGGCACTTTCACATTCTGTCTGGAACAGCAAAAACACCTTACCTATCACATCTCCTGAACTTTCTCCATTTTACCTAAAACCTAACTGTCCTTCTATCTATGCCTCTGATAATTTTGTAAATGTCTATCAGTTACCCCCAGAGCCAATGATGCCCAGGTGCAAATAATCCACGTTTGTTCAATATCTCCTTCTTGCTATTACCCTCCAAACCAGACAACATTCTGGTAAAACGTTTCCATACCCTCTCAAACACTTTCACATCGTTCTGCTGGTGTGGCAACCAGTACTGTACACAATATTCTAAATGTGCCCGAACTAAGTTTCTCTACAGCTGCAATATGACCTGCTATTTTTCATACTGCATGCTCCGATGCACGGCTGCAAGTTTTCCATCAGTCTTCTTGATCACCCTATCCACCCGTGTTGCAACTTGTAGGGAACTAAGAGCTGTAAACCTACATCCCTTCGGATGTTGATGCGGCCAATAATTTTTCCATCAACTTTATATTCTCTCCTGCATTAGACCTTCTAAAACGCATCAAGTCGCAACTGCCCAGATAAAGTTACATCTGTGTTTTCTCTGTCCAAGTCTGCAGCTGACCTAAATCCTGGTGTATTCTCTGACAATCATCCTCATAATTTGAAACTCCACCAATATATTTACAGATCTCCAGTCACAAAAACACTGTTCCACCACTACTCTGTCTTCTCTGATCAGACAGTTCTCTGTCCATCTTACGAACTGAACGCTGATCCCATTTCACATCACCTTCTGTATGAGCCTACCATAAGGAACCATATCAAAGGCCTTGCTAAGGTCCAAATGGCCAACATCGAGCCCCATGCCCTCATCAATCGATTTTGTCGCATCCTCAACATAATCCATCAAGTTTGTGAGACAGGATATTCCCCACACAACTGTGTTGCCTGTTGCTAGTAAGTCTGTACGAGAATACTGTTAGAGTTGCACTCATTCTGACCGGTGATTATTCCATCATATTCCTGACTTGAACCTTGGAGGTTACATTAGATTCCCTACAGTGTGGAAACATGCCCTTCAGTCCAACCAATCCACACCAATCCTCAGAAGATCAACCCAACCAGATCCATTCGCCTGCCCTACATTTAACCCTGACGAACGCACCTAACACTGGGCAATTTAGCATGGCCAGTTCACCTGACCTGCGCGTCTTTGGATTGTGCGAGAAAACCGGAGCACCCAGAGGAAATACACGCAGTCACGGGGGGGGGTTGGGAAAACTCCACACAGACACCCAAGGCCGGAATTGAACCTAGGGCCCTGGTGATGTGAGGCAGCAGTGCTAAGCACTGAGCTCTTGATGGTTACTGAACAGTGGTAGGTATGTCGTGCCATGATGGTTACTATACAGTGGAAGGTAAGTCGGGCCGTGATGGTTACTGTACAGTGGGAGGTATGTCGGGCCATGATGGTTGCTATACAGTGGGAGGTATGTCGGGCCATGATGGTTACTGTACTGTGGGAGGTATGTCGGGCCATGACGGTGACTGTATAGTGGGAGATATGTTGGGCCGTGATGGTTACTGTACAGTAGGAGGTATATTAGGCCGTGATGGTTACTGTACAGTGGGAGGTATGTCGGGCCATGATGGTTGCTATACAGTGGGAGGTATGTCGGGCCATGATGGTTACTGTACTGTGGGAGGTATGTCGGGCCATGACGGTGACTGTATAGTGGGAGATATGTTGGGCCGTGATGGTTACTGTACAGTAGGAGGTATATTAGGCCGTGATGGTTACTGTACAGTGGGAGGTATATGGGGCCATGGCGGTGACTGTACAGTGGGAGGTATTTCGGGCCGTAATGGTTACTGTACAGTGGGAGGTATGTCGGGCCCTGATAGTTACTGTACAGTGGGAGGTATGTCGGGCTGTGACGGTTATTGTACAGTGGGAGGTATGTTGGGCCGTGATGGTTACTGTACAGTGGGAGGTATGTCGAGCCGTGATGGTTACTGTACAGTGGGAGGTATGTTGGGGTGTGATGGTTACTGTACAGTGGGAGGTATGTCGGGGTGTGATGGTTACTGTACAGTGGGAGGTATGTCGGGCCGTGATGGTTACTGTACAGTGGGAGGTATGTCGGGCCGTGATGGTTACTGTACAGTGGGAGGTATGTCGAGCCGTGATGGTTACTGTACAGTGGGAGGTATGTCGGACCGTGATGGTTACTGTACAGTGGGAGGTATGTTGGGCCATGATGGTTTCTGTACAGAGAGACGTTTGTATGGCCGTGGTGATTACTGTACAGTGGGATGTATGTCGGTCCCGGAAGTTGCGAACTGTATGAGTTGTACAGAATATGAATGTGCTGCTGCCGATGAGCCATTGTACCTCATGGATGCATCGTCATTGGTTGCACAATCTGTTCAAAGTCTGTACCATTCAGTACATGTCATGGTGTGAAGGGTCTGCAAAATGGGAAGTTAGCCCTCGTTCCCCAGAAGGACTGTGCAGTGAACATTGTTACCGACATATGAAATGGAGGCAGGCAGATCGGTGAGGATGTGGTCAGTTATAGGTTTATCTTTTATGAGTTCACCATAACCTACCGCAGAGCAGTCTCGCCGCCACAGGATCCAATATCAATGCTGAGCACGATGATTATATTAGATTTCCTACAGCGTGGAAACAGATCCTTCGGCACAGCCAATCCACGCCAACCCCCTCCAAAGAACAACCCACTACCATGCCAATTCACCTGACCTGCATTTCTTTGGACTGTGGGAGGAAACCCTTGCAGACACGGGGAGAATGTGCAAACTCCACATAGGCAGTGGCCCAAGGCTGGAATCAAACCTGGGTCCCTGGTGCTATAAGGCAGCAGTGCTAACCATTGAGCCACCATGCCGCCTTATATTGACTATATGTCAAGGAGCTATCCCCCTCTGTCTGGCTGTGTCCTGTCAGTGAGACAGAATATACCACAGAGGATGGTGATGTTGCCTGGGACATAGTCCTATTCACATAATCTTGCTTTCCAGACAATATCTGATTTTGCTTGATTAGTCTATGGGAAATATGCAACAGGTCACTTTTACATTTTGTATAGTGAAGAGTTAATATCACTTTGTTTCTTCCATATTTTAAAATAAACCATACATCATTGTTTTTCAGTTGAAAGCAATTGAAGTGAACAATAATTGAAATACCGGAGCGCACACCTATTACACAATTCAGTGACTGTAGTAAACAGCCAATTCATGTTCAGTTCAGTGAACACACCATCTTGCAGGCAGCAAAGCTGTTGGAAATGACATTGAGAAAAAAACTACATTCATACACAGTTTTACTGGCCCGCACCACGACCTCGAAAATACTGGCCATCTCCAAAATCTTTTCAGAGAGCTTCCTAACTTGAGCTGGATAGTTACTCAGACAATCCCTCACAATAGACTGGATAGAGACATACCTGAACAACAGGGAGATGTGTGTGGGGCAGACTGATCAATGGACTAGCACATGGCGCTAGTCCAGATGCAGTTCAACATTTATAACAATGACAAGTAGACAACCATATCTTGCAAGTATACCCCTTCTGGTTTGCCACCCAATCTCTGTAATTTTGTATCTTGGACACAATCCTGAATGACGATGTGATAAAGGTGAAGGACGCCTGCAGAACATAGCATCTTACATTGAATTCCTCATAAACAATATCCAGTACATGTTATTTCCACAATGTCAGTATCCAAACAGAATTGTGCAGCTCCATTAATGGCTGGCATCAGCCTAGCCCAACATCCTTGTGTGTGACTTGAGCTGGAAATCTCTGTGTAAATGTTTGCAGCATTGTTCTAACCATTAACAGCAAAGTCTTTTTACTGGAGGTCCGACATCCTTTTGTAATACCAACTTTTAAATTGTCCAATAAACACAAAATCCACCCTTTATTCAGTTCATTTTTTTCACAATATGATGAAAACAGTGCACAACTCACAGTATGGAACATTAAAATGATGGGTCTCAGTTCCACAACCAAGACCAAGTTATTATGAAGTGCAAGGACTTTGAAAAAAGAACATAGAACAGTACAGCACAGAACAGGCCCTTCAGCCCACGATGTTGTACCGACCGCTGATCCTCATGTATTCGCCCTCAAATTTCTGAGACCATATCCATGTCCAGTAGTGTCTTAAATGTCCCCAATGACCTTGCTTCCACAACTACTACTAGCAACGCATTCCATGCTCTCACAACTCTCTGTGTAAAGAACCCGCCTCTGACATCCCATCCATACTTTCCGCCAACCAGTTTAAAACTATGACACCTCGGGTTAGTCATTTCTGCCCTGGGAAATAGTCTCTGGTTTTCGACTCTCTCAATGCCTGTCATTATCTTGTATAACTCAATTAGCTCCCCTCTCCTCCTCCTTCCCTCCAATGAAAGAAGTCTGAGCTCAGTCAACCTCTCCTCATAAGATAAGCCCTCCAGTCAAGGCAGCATCTTGGTAAACCTCCTCTGAACCCTCTCCAAAGCATGCACATCTTTTCTATAATAGGGCGACCAGAACTGGATGCAGTATTCTACGTGCGGTCTAACCAAAGTTTTATAGAGCTGCAATAAGATCTCACAACTCTTAAACTCAATCCCCCGTTAATGAAAGCCAAAACACCATATGCTTTCTTAACAACCCTGTCCACTTGGGTGGCCATTTTAAGGGATCCCTATACCTGCCTACCAAGATCACTCTGTTCCTCCACACTACCAAGAATCCTATCCTTAATCCTGTACTCAGCTTTCAAATTCGACTTTCCAAAATGAATCACCTCGCATTTATCCAGGCGGAACTCCATCTTCCAACTCTCAGACCATCCCTGCATGCTGTCCATGTCCCTCTGCAGCCTACAACAGCCCTCTATACTGTCAACGACACCTCCAACCTTTGTGTCGTCTGCAAACTTGCTAAACCATCCTTCAATCCCCACATCCATGATATTAATAAAAATTACAAATAGTGGAGGCCCAAGGACAGAGCCCTGTAAAACACCACTCCTCACTGATTTCCAGGCAGAATATTTTCCTTCTACTACCACTCGCTGTCTTCTGTAGGCCAGCCAATTCTGTATCCAGACAGTTATGTTCCCCTGAATCCCATTCCTTCTGACCTTCCGAATGAGCCTACCATGGGGAAACTTATCAAATGCCTTGCTGAAGTCCATATACACCACAGCCACAACTCGACCCTCATCATGACCTGCCCCTCACAAAGCCATGTTGACTGCATTTAATCAAGGCATACATTTCCAGATGGTCATAAATCCTATCCCTCAGCATCCTTTCTGACATCTTGCAGACGGCAGACGTGAGACTTACTGGACTGTAATTGCACGGGAATTCCCTATTTTCTTTCTTGAAGAGAGGAATTACATTTGCCTCTCTCCCGTCCTCAGGAACAACTCCAGTGGAGACCCAGGATGCAAAGATCTTCGCAAGTGACGAAGCAATCACATTTCTCATTTTCCAAAGCAGCCGATGACAAATATGATCCAGGCCTGGCGACTTGTCAATCTTAATGTTACTCTTCGGAGGGTCTGTGTGGACTTGTTGGTCCTAAGGGCCTGTTTCCACACTGTAAGCTAAAATGTGCTTTAAAAAAGCAGTGTGTGTGTCATCATTTTGATTCAAACCTCGACCCTCAAAGCCTCATTTGAAGACCCTTCCAAGATATTGACTATCGTTTCAACAATAACTGGCTTGTTAATTAATAAAGCAGCACCACATCCGCTTTAACACCGTGCCCTGTCCTGCCTGTAGTTCCACTGTAATAGAGTACTGATATGTTAGCCCTGACCTCCCTCAAATGCGCCTCTTTAATGGTAAAAATGTCACACCTCCACATGTCAACTCATTCCCTTATCGCATCTGTCAGTCTGTCTGAAAATACTCCCAGCATTAACGTAAACTGGAATATAATTCCTGGAATACCTTGTACCTCGGCGTTCTTCAGTCATTTCCTGTTTGTTATCAAGCTGCTGAAACCATGAACTACAACTCTTACTCTGGCACTGAATGAATATCTGTGGAATTGTAATTTCTTTTTTAAAAATGTATTCATCAAGTGCAACTTTCCAGAACTGAGCAGTCAGCTCCACATACAATGAGTTTCTGATGGTTAATTGCCCACTCAGTGTGCAGATGGGAAAGCCCTCAGTAATGGAGAAAGTGAGGACTGCAGTTGATGGAGATCAGAATCAAAACGTGTGGTGCTAGAAAAGTACAGCAGATCAGGCAGCATCCAAGGGGTAGGAGAGCCGATATTTCGGCCATAATCTCTTCATCAGGAAGGCATTGGTGCATTCCTTTATTTTTTCCATGCCATTATTCACAGAATGTTGTGAACTGTACTTACTCAGGAAGGCAGCACTGAAAACTGCACTGAAATGGAAAGCAGACAATCGGTTGGTTGGACAGGGTGTACAAAAGTTGAAGGGATGTATACACTGATTGAATGAATTACAAACATAAGGATAGGTAAATACCCTGGGCCAGATGGTGTTACCCTAGGTTACTCCAGGAAGTGACGGGAGAGATTGGCGTGCCTTTGGCGATGATTTTTCTGTCCGCACTGTCCACTGGAGCAGTGCCAGCCAGATGTTTGGAGGGTGACAAATATTATTCCCTTGTTTGGGAAAGGCAATAGGGATAACTCTGAGATTGACCGAATAGTCAGTCTTACATCAGTGGTGGGCAAAGTATTGCAGACGTTTCTGAGAGACAGGATTTACAATAACTTAGAAAACGACAGTTTGATTACAGATAGTCAGCATGGCTTTGTGATGAGCAGGTCATCCGTCAGAAATCTGATTGAATTCTTTGAAGATGTAAAAAACACATTGGTGAAGGTAGACTAGTAGATGTGGTCAACAAAAAGTTTAGCAAGGCGTTCCCCATTGTAGGCTCATTCAGAAGGTACGGAAGCATGGGGCGCAGAGAAACTTGGCTATCTGGATACGGGCATGGCTGGCCCACAGAAGACAGAGGGTGGTAGCAGATGGAAAGTATACAGCATGGAGTTCAGTGAGCAGTGGTGCTCCACAGGGATCGGCTATGGGACCTGTGCTCTTTGTGATTTTTAGAAATGACTTTGATGAGGAAGTGGAGATTAGGTCCGTTACTTTACCGTTGACACGGAGGTTGGTGGGGTTATGGATAGTGTGGAGGGCTATTGTATGTTGCAAGAGAATATTGACAGGATGCAGAGCTGGGCTGATAAGTGGCAGATAGATTTCAACCTTTAAAAGTGTGAAGCAATTTATTTTGGAAGGTTGCATTCGCCAAAATAATGCAGGGTTAAAAGCAGTATTCTTGGCAGTGTGGAGTGACAGAGGGATCTTAGGGTTATTGTCCATAGATCTCTCAAAGTTGCCTCCCAAGTTGATAGGGTTGTTCAGAAGGAATACAGTGTGATGTCTTTCATTATCAGGGGGATTGAGTTTAAAAGCAGCGAGGTTATTTCTTCGCTCTATAAAGCTGTGGTTCAACGACACTTGGAATATTGTGTTCAATTCTGGTTGCCTCATTATAGGAAACACGTGGAAGCCTCAGAGAGTGTGCAGAGGAGACTTACCAGGGTGCTGCCAGGACTGGAGGGCATGTCTTACAAAGAAAGGTTGAGCGGCCAGGGCTTTCCTCCAGCGGTGGTAGTCGAGTCAGATACATTAGGAATAATTAAGAAGACTTTTGGGATGGCACACGAAAGTTAATGCATTGAAGGTTACGTAGGTTAGTCTGACCTTAGAGTGGGATAAAAGGCTGACAAAACATTAAGAGCTGAAGTGCCTGCACTGTGCTGTACCATTCAATGTTCCAAGTTTCATCGGATTGTGGATTCTCATCAGTTGGTAAAAGTGTGAGGGAGTGAGGTGTATGAGGGAGTGGGGTGTGTGAGGTCAGGAAGGTGGGGAGGGGCGTTTGACCAGTTTTGATGTAATTGTTACATTTACCTGAGTGTCAGCACAGTATGTGTGGTTATGTAGACCAGACAAAATCCACCAGGTTCAGTTATTAAAGGATTTTTGGCTTGCCATTTGCTTCTGATTTCTTCAGATACACTCTGCTGGGTGACCTATGAATTAATATCTGACCATCCACAGACATGTATAATTTTATTTTGGTACTGTTGAATGTGAAGGTACACTTATTGGATATAGTTTCAGAAGGTTTACTCTGAGACACAAAATACTGCAATGGACTGTCAATTGTGAACGTTTTCACCCAGTGTCTGGTCCAGGGTGCAGATGGGGGACATGCCAGATGTCGTCACCATAAGTAACTTGCGCAATGTGATTCTGATACTCCATGTCCATCCATCTGCTCCCTGGGCCAGGTTCTGACTGATGATGAATTTATAAGGCATGGTTCCTGGTCAGTCATTGGTATCTAATTTAGACAGCATTTGTACCTACACTGAGAGCAGTGATAGCCTGTTGGCTAGTTTCCTCCTGCTCAAGGCGGATCCCAAATGATTCTCTGTGAGGGGATGTTTGAATGACGGCCCGGACCCAGGTTGCAAACTCCCTTCACAGATTCAGGACCAAGCCAGTGTCTCTCTGAGTGCTACATGCAGCTGTGAGGTCCAGGAGCACTGTACCCGAACTCACCCTTTTGGAATCCACTTTTAATGTCGGTCATGATGCAAAATAATGTGTTTAAGGCCATGCACAATAATCAGGAGTTTGCCATGTTTGTGAATCGTGCAATAATAACGTATGAGCTACAATTATTGAACTGAACAATAACTGCATCATCTGTGAAGACAATAAAATTGATTCTACGTTGATGGAATTAAAATATAAACACCGAAAGTCTTTTAAGATACAAATGTAAAGAATGAACATTTTGTTTTGTATCGAAAAAGAGCATGTTTTCTGACTGTGATGGTGATCACAATTACACATTGAAACTCAGTGTTCAAATGCATATATTGTTGCTCTATCATTTGCAAAATAGTTGAAATCTGACAGATTGAATATTCAGAGTGAGCATTTGATTGAACAATTAAATAGTATTATAACATTTAAACATAATCAATCGATTTAATTTCTCACCTGAAATGTGTGAGCTTCAGTTATTTGCCAACAATTCTATAAGTTTTAAAATAATGATGGAAAAGGATAGACTAGATCTAAAAGTTGAAGTTCTAAATTGGAGAAAGGTCAATTTTGACGGTATTAGGCAAGATCTTCCAAAAGCTGATGGCGGCAAATGTTCGCAGTTAAGCAGACGGCTAGAAAATGGGAAACCTTCAGAAGTTACATAGCCAGAGTTCAGAGACAGAATATGCTTGTTAGGGTAAAAGGAAAGGCTGGTAGGTATAGAGAGTGCTGAATGACGAAAGACATTGAGGGGCTGGTTAAGAATGAGAAGGAAGGATATGACAGGTACAGACAGGATAGATCGAGTGAATCCTTAGAAAAGCATAAAGACAGGAGGAGTTTCTAAAGAGGGAAATCAGGAAGGCAAAAAGGGGACATGAGATAGCTTTGGCAAATAGAGTTAAGGAGAATCCAAAAGGATTTTACAAATACTTTGAGAACAAATGGATAAACAGGGAGAGAAAAGAGACCTCAAAGATCAGCAAGGCGGCCTTTGTGTGGAGCCGCGGGAGAGGGAGAAATACTAAATGAGTATTTTGTATCAGTGTTTACTCAGGAGAAGGACATGGGCGATGTAGATATACGGATAAATAGATGGTGATGTCATGAAAAATGTCCATATTACAGAGGAAGAAGGGCTGGATGTCTTGAAACGCATGAAGATGCAAAACTCCCCAGGACCTGATCGATCAGGTGAAACTTGAAAGGGTTCAGAAAAGATTTACATACATGTTTCCAAGTTTGGAGGGTTTGAGCTATAGCTGGTGGTTGAACAGGCTGGGGCTGTTTTCCCTGGAACGCTGCAGATTGAGGGGTGACCTTATAGTGGTTTACAGAATCATGAGGGGCATGGATAGGGTAAATAGACAAGGTCTTTTCCCTGGGATGGGGGAGTCCAGAAGTAGAGGGCATAGGTTTCGGTTAGGAAGGGAAAAATGTAAAAGAGATATAAGGGGCATTTCTTTCACTCAGAGGGTTGTACGTGTGTGGAATGAATTGCCAGAGGAAATGGTGTGTGGTTAGTACAATTGCAACATTTAGCTGGCGTCTGGATAGGTATATGAATAGAAAGTGTTTAGAGGGATATGGGCTGAGTTCTGGCAGGTGGGACTAGATTGGGTTGGGATATTTGGTCGGCATGTGCAGGTTGGACAGAAGGGTCTGTTTCCAGGCTGTACATCTCTTTGACCCTGTGACTGTAATTTAGAAATTACAATAAATTGACATGCACTATGAAATAAATAAATCGTTTACATTATTAAATTGTAGCAAACAATAAGTTGAAAACTTGCTATTTTTAGAATGAATGATAAAGAACAAAGAACATTCCAACACAGGAACAGACCCTTCGGCCGTCCAGCCTGTGCTGATTCAGATCCTCCTATTTTCTAAACCTGCCAGCTATTTTCTTAATGTCTGTATCCCTTTGCTCCCTGCCCATTCGTGTTTCTGTCTAAATACATCTTAGAAAATGCTATCGTTCCTGCCCCTGCCACCTCCGCTGGCTACACATTCCAGGCTGCCACCGCCCTATGTGTAAAGAACTTCCCACATATATTTGCGTTTTCGCTCTTACTTTGAACTCATGACACCGAGTAATTGAGTTCCACAATCTGGGGGAAAAGCTTCTTGCTATCTACCCTGTGTATATCTGTCTTGATTTTGTATACGTCAAACTTCGACTTTGTAATGAAAATCGTCCTAATCTACTCAATATTTCTTCATAACCATCACCGTCCAACCCAGGCAGCATCCTGCTGAACCTACACTGTACCCTATTCAAAGCATCCACATGCTTTTGTTAATGTGGTGACCAGAACTATATGCAGTATTACAAATGCGGCCAAACCAAAGTCCTATGCAACTGTAACAGGACCTGCCAGCGCTTGTACTCAACACCTGATCCAACTAAGGAAAGCATGTCATATTCTACCTTGACCACTTTACTGACCTGTGTTCGTGTCTTCAGGAAACAATGGACCCGAACACCCAGATCTCGCTGTAAGTGGATTTTCCCCAGGACTTTTCTGTTTATTGTGTGGATCACTCTTGAACTGGTTCTTTCCAAATGCATCACCTAGCATTTGCACAGATTGAATTCCATCTGCCATTTCTGTGCCCATCTCTCCAATCTATCTATAATCTGCTGTATTCTCTGATAGTCCTCTTCACTATCTGCTACTCCAACAATCTTAGTTTAATCTGCAAACTTGCTAATTAGGCAAACGATACCTTCTTCCAAATCATTGATATATATCACAAACTACAGTGGTCCCAGCGCGGATCCCTGTTGCACACCACTCCATGTTGAGAAATCCCCTTCCACTACTAGTCTCTGTCTCTGTTGCCCAGCCAGTTCTCTATCCATCTGCATAAAACCCCCTGAAACCCATGCGACATCACCTTCTCCATCAGCCGACCATGGGGAACCTAATAAAACGCCTTACTCAAGTTCCTCAATATCTTCTCTAGCAGCTTCCCTACCACTGATATCAGGCCTGCTGGTCTACAATTACCTGGATTATTCCCGCTATCCTTCTTAAACAAGGGGACAATATTAGAAATTCGCCAGTCCTCCGGGACCTCACCCATGTTCAATCATCCTGCAAAGATATATGTTAAAGCCCCAGTTATTTCCACACTCACACCCCTCAGTAACCTGTGGTTGATCCCATCCGGAATTGGGGGCTTGTCTACCTTCATACGTTTTTAGAGTATCCACAACTTCCTCCCTCTTTATGTCGACTTCACCCAGAGTACTCAGAGATCTATCCCTAACCCCAACATCCGTTATGTCCCTCTCCTTTGTGAATACAGATGCAAAGTACTCGCTAAGAATCTCACCTATTTTATCTGAGCCCACGCATAACTTTCTTCCTTTCTCCTTGTGTGGGCCAAACATTTCTCTAGTTACCTTCTTGCTCCTTATATATAAAACGAACTGTTTGGGATTTTCCTCAACTCTGCTTGCTAACGATATCTCATTATCACTTTTAGCCCTCATAAATCCTCGATTGTGAAAAGAAAACAAACATTTGTTCATGCGAGTAGGTATTCAGGTCGTTTCAAAGTGTTTTGTGCAAAAAAATATTTGAAGTCCGTCTCAGTGCAAATAAAAAGCAAGAGAAGAAACCTCTTGAGAAGAGGAATTTTCAGCCACTGTCCCCCCAAAGTACTTCTGAGGTAGTAAAGAATGAGGGTTTTTAACAAGTGCACAACAGTAACTATGGGTGGTTTGAACATGCAAATTGGCTCAATTAATCAACTTGACAGTGATATCCTTGAATAAAAATTCATAGAGTGTATGAGGGATTATTTCTTAGTGCAGGACGTCATGGAACCAACCAGAGAATGGGACGGCATGGTGGCTCAGTTGTTAACACAGCACCAGGGTCCAGGTTGGATTCCAGCCTCGGGGGACTGTCTGTGTGTTGTTTGCACATGCTCCCCCGTGTCTGTGTGGATTTCCTGTCACAGTCCAAAGATGTGCAGGTCGTGTGAATTGGCCATGCTAAATTGCCCATAGAGTTGGTAACATTACTCAGAGGGAAATGAGAATGGGTGGGTTACTCTTCGGAGTTTCGGTGTGGATTTGTTGGGACGAAGGGCCTGTTTCCATACTGTAGGGAATCTAATCTAGTTTAGATTTGATATTATGTAACAAGAAAGGATTGGTGGACGAGCTTTGTCTTGGAATAACCACAACATACTGGAGTTTCACATTCAGATAGAGTGAAGACTGAGTCAAAAATGAGAGTTCTGGTGTTAGGCAATGATAATTAAACTGACCTAAGGAAGGATTTGGCCTGGGTGGACTGGGGGAAGAAAAGAACAATCAAAGGCAGGACAGCTGAAGAAATTGGCAATAATTAGGGAGATACTAAACACTAAAGAGGAATTGCATAACGGAGAAAATTCATCTATATCTTGATAAGGAAGTCAACGATAACATGAAGGCAAATCCCAGTGCACATCATACTGCATACGTGAGCCACACTGTGGAGGATTGGGCAAGTCAGTGATCTTGTGGTGTTGTCATTGAAGTCTTACGTGATAAACCCAGATAATGTTCGAATGACCTGGGTTCAAGTCCTGCCACAAGTGGTGGAGCTTAAATTCAAATCTGGAATTAAGAGACTGATGGTGGTTATGAATCGATTGCCGAGAAAAAATTATCTAGTTCACTGAAGTCGTTTAGGGAAGGAAACTGCCATTCCACCATAGATTCACCACTCTCAGGCGGAAGATGTATCTTCTTATCTCCATTCTAAAGATTTTCTCTTGACTCTCAAGTTATGTCCTTGAATCCTTTCTCTCCTAACAGTGGAAGCATCTTCCCATCATCTACTCTAACCAGGCAACCAGTATTCTATATGCTTCTATTAGAGCCCGCTTCATCCTTATAAACTCCAGCGAGTATAGACCCAGAGACCTCATATGTTGAGCTTTTCATTCTTGGGCCATTCTTATGAAGCTCCTCTGAACACGCTCAGCGGTGGTACATCCTTCCTGAGTTATGGGGCCCAAAACGGTACACAATACTCCAATGTGGTCTGACCAGAGTCTTTCAGAGCAGTGGAAATCTATCCATTCAAGTCATCGCAAAAGAAATGTCATCACTGTATTTGCCTTTCTGACCAGCCGGGCCACCTGAAATAATAATCTTAAGATGGACAATAGTAAATTCTTACAAAAATTAACAATGATTGAAGCATGCTGGGAAGTAGAACCCAGCCTTGACCAAAGTCTCTGTGCTCATCCACATGCTGCAGAATGCAGACAGGCTGCAGCTACCCGGAGATAGTTTGCGAACAAGCCTGACAGCTACAGACCCTGTAATACATACCTGAAGTTGGACCTGATTGGGATAGTGGAATGTCGCCTTTGGGCCATCAATGTGACAATCCAAGGTTGGATCTGATTAATCAAGGCAAATTAACCTGATCATTCCATTGGCAGATCCTGCACACCCTCCCAAAAAGACGTGAAGACTTGGAAGGATAAGAATCACCATAAAACCGCTCATAGAGTGGTAACTCGAGAATAAGCACTGAAAGAGAAGACACTTACAAGACCATCAGAAGAACAAGCGGACTTCATCAGGTGGAATTCGGTCAACCTCTGGTGGGGTGGTATGTGATCATCCAAAGTTAAGTTAAACCATAAGATAGATTATAGTGTTTTTCATTATGTTATATTACGTTTTATTGTTCTCATATTAATTGTGTTCAACCAACAAATATCATTGTTTATAAGAGTTGACTCAGTTCTTTTGCTGAATATAAGATTTCAAAACACACTTTGCGGCAGATACAGCACCTTCCTAACTACTGACACAACCTTGTCATTTACCTTGAGACAATCCTGACTGGAACTCGCAACACTCTGCACTTCAGACTTCTGAATTATCTCCCCAGTTATAAAATAGTCCATGACTCTCTTCTATCTCCTCAAGTGCATCACCTCGCACTTGCCCAAGTTATACTCCATCTGCCACATCTTTGCCCACTCTCCAACCCTGTCTGAATCCTTCTGCAGCCTCCTTGCCATCTCATTGATACTTGTCCCTATGTCTACCTTTGCGTCATCCAAACAACTCGCTGGATTGCCCTCAGTTCCGTCATCTAGATTGTTAATGTACAAAGTAAAAAGTTGTGGTTCCCTTGTGGAACACCAGTTGTTACTGGCTGCTATCCTGAGGAGGACCCTTTTATTCCCACTCTCTATCTTCTGCCAGACAGTCAAGTTTCTGTACACACTAGTACCGTGTCTCTGACACCATGGGCCCTTGTCTTACTCAGCAGCCTCCGTGAAGCACCTTGTCAACGTCCCTCTTGAAGTCCAGATACATAGTATCCATTAGCTCTCCTTGGTTTAACCGGCTTTTTATATCCTCAAAGTGTTCTAACAGATTCATTAGCATGACCTCCCCTTGATGAAACCAAACTGACTTTGCCCTACTTCATCATGCACCGGCAATTAATCAGAAATCTCATCATCGCAATGGATTCCAGGAACGTACCCATGACTGGGGTAGGCTAATTGGTTTGTAATTTTCTGTCTTTGTCCTTATTCCCCTTTTAAACAGGGTGTCAGTGAGATCCAAGATGGCGGCGACCCAGTAGGTCTGATTGTGCAGAGCTCTGCCCAAGACTCAGGCAAAGTGGGAAACCACCCCCCCCCCTCACCTCACCTGCTAAATTGCTAAAATAGTTTTTGCCCAGCATCCTTGGCCATTCTACATCAAACTTTAGCAAACTGATGATTTTTAAAATGACCAGAGGTAAAAGCTCTCGCTTTTCACAACAGACAGGGACTTCTCTCCCACTACCCCTTAGCAACGGAGACGGGGGCATGACCTGTTGAGGCGAGCCTTATCTCGGAGCTTATTCAACACCGAGAGATGATTGATGCTTCCAATGAAGAGACCAGTCGAGGTTGGAGTCGATTTTGGTCATGTTGAAGAAACATGATGGAGAGATTGAGAAACTCAGGCAGCGTGTCGGGGTGGGGCGGAGCAACAGGCCACAGCCTCCGAGGCCACCACTGAGTCATCCATGGGTCAGGTCTGGGCTGTGGAACATTGACGACCTCGAAAATCGAGGTCATCGGACAAAAAATATTCGGTTGCTGGGCCTTCCCGAACAGGAGGAGGAAGCGCAGCTTATTGATTTCCTGGAGCAATGGCTCCCACAGCTGCTGAAACTGGAGTCAGAGCTGGGCTGGTTGCCGGTTGAGCAGGCCCATCGGGTTGCAGTGCGCCAGCTCTGTTTGGACCAGCGCCCCCGCCAGGTCCTAGTTCGACTTCAACATTAGAGGGAAAAACAGATGCTGCTGGAGTCCACCAGAGACTCGGGGAAGGATCTCCATGCCAAGATATACAGTGGGTCCTGGATAATGTTCTTCGCTGCCTGTGGTCCGCAAGAGGTAGGCATTTGATGAGGTGAAGAAGCATCTGAGGGATTTAAATATTCAATAATCTATGCGATATCCGGCAATGCTATGCTGCAATCATGGAGGATTTGTATATGACTTCAGATCACCGGAAAAAAGTAAAAGAATTCCTGAATGCTCTCAAATAGACTGCAGGATTTGAACTATATGGATAATGACATTATTTTGCCCCTCTTTTCTTTTTTTTTCCCCCTCCTCCTTTCTTCCTTTTTTCCTCTTCTCTTTCTTTCCATCGTGGTGGGGGAGCAGGAGTGCTCATTCCTTATCCTTTCTATGGACTCTTTTCTATAGCTCGTGCAGTTTATTTGATTACTGGGAGATGTTTCTGGGTGTTTTTGTTTATTTGGTTGCTTATTACTTGCTGGGATTGTAATTTTGTAATTTTATATATTTTCATCTTGTTTTGCGAAGTGTATCGAGGTGTTGCTGTGGGGGGTCGCCCACCTTTAACTTCTGTCTTATAAGATGTTTGAATTTATTTACTCTAATTTGTAATGCCTGTGACGAGAGCATGCCTCTGGCTGGGAGATGTTGTGGTGGGATTATTGGAAGGTAGTCGTGCCCCTTGTGAACAAGGGGGAAAGCATCCTTTTAAGTATGTTTTATGTTATTTGTTTTTAGCAATAGTTCTTAGTTGTTGTGATTTAGCTGTTTTAAAGGGTGTTTTATGTGTGAATCATTTTTGTTTTTTATTCAATGTCTTTTGGGTGGGGTTCTTCCTCCTGGGGTTTATCGGGTTTGCTTGGACTATCGTGGCTAGTTATTCGTTTAGGTGGTGCACCTGGAATGTCAAGGGGAGCCACTCTTTAATCGAAAGGGAAAATATATTATCAAGTCTTAAAAGAAAGAAAGGGTGGATGTCGCCCTTCTACAGGAGACACATCTACTTGATAAGGAGCATTCGAAGCTGCAACAGGGTGGATTTGTTCAGGTGTTCTTTTCTTCTTTCAGCTCAAAAAGTAGTGGAGTTGCCAGTCTTACTGGGAAGAATCTTCCCTTCCAAATACTAAGCCAGATAAAAGAAGAGTCTGGATGATATATATTAATTAAAGCCCTAATATATGGAGAGGAATATGCGATTTTGAATCTCTATTGCCCGCTGGTGACCATTTAATTTTGTCATGGAAGTGATCTCCAAGTTGGTGGCTCTTGGGGTGTGCCACACAATTATAGGGGGAGATTTAATTGTATTATCGAACCAGGGGTGGACAGAATACCTAAGATCTCTGCGGGCATATCTATGAGATCCAGGCAGTTGGCAGATCTGAGTAGGGAGTTGGGGCTGGTAGATGTGTGGAGGTGTCTTCACCCTCAGGGTAGAGACTTTACTTTTTATTCTAACCCACACAAGTGCCATACAAGAAGCAATATGTTTGTGTCCCCTCGACACATTTGAACTCAATATTGTTTTGTAAAGTATGTAATATAACTATTTCGGAACATGCCGCAGTATATATGGAGGTTAGGACTAGTGACGACGAGATAGCTTCCCGACATTGGCGTATGGACCCTTTCCGATTAAAGGATAGTACGTTCATAAAATATTTCTCGCAGGAATTAAAAACCTTCTGGGATATCAACTCAAACACGGCCAGCAACTGGTCGGTGACGTGGGAGACTGGTAAGGCATACGTGGGAGGCTTGGTCATCTCATATTCTGCGACCAGAAGGGACAAAAGAGAACAGCATTGGCTCGAGGCTCGCCTGAAGGCGGACGAGACAGCGTATGTAGATAGACCCTCCATTCCTAAACTACAGTGGATAACAGCCCTTAGGGCAACTTTGAATTCAACACTTACTCAAATAGCAAAGAGGGAGATATTATTTGCGAAGCAGAGATTATTTGAATACGGTGACAAGCCTGTTATTCCTGATGAAGGGCTTTTGCCCGAAACGTCGATTTCGAAGCTACTTGGATGCTGCCTGAACTGCTGTGCTCTTCCAGCACCACTAATCAGGTATCCAGCATACCTTGCCAGGAAAAAAAAGGCTCCCCGAGCCATTACGTCTATTAGAAAGAGTGCTGGAACCCTGACTTGTGATCTTGAAATGAGCAATGCAGCCTTTGAAAGTTCTGTTTGAAATTGTATAGGTCAAAGGGCTGTGAGGATAGAAAGAGGAAGATAGAGTCTTTTTAAAAAATCTGGACCTCCCGGGCCAAACCTTGGAGCAGGTATTGTTCTTGAATGCACCCCCGGCAACCCAGGAAATACAGGACGAGGTAAGGCAGCTCCAGGGTGGCAAAGCGCCCGGACCAGATGGATTCCAGGCTACGTTCTATAAAGAATTTATTGGGGAATTGGCTGGGCCACTTATAAATATGTATAATTATTCACATATGCTGCCTCTCGCCTTCTCTGAGAGAAGCAAATATCTCTCTCATTCTTAAGAAGGGAAAGTCCCCAGATGACTGCTCTTTGCATAGACCTATGTCCTTGTTGAATGTGGATTTTAAAGTTCTCACAAAAATATTGGCATTAAGACTGGAGAGGGTTTTACCATTCGTTATAAAAGAGGACAAGACGGAGTTTATACAGGGTCGCAGATCAACTAATAACATCAGAAGAATCTTAAATATGCTATAAGCCTACAAGCAGGGAGTGATACTCGGATTGAAGCAGAGAAGGCATTCGATCGATTAGAATGGCCATATCTCTTCTATGCACTGGAACGGTTTGGTGTTGGAGAGGTTTTTACTAAATGGGGAACAGCATTAATTAATGATCCCAAAGCAGCGGTTTAAGTTCGGATAGTGTTAGCATTAGGAGACGTTGTCGTCAGGGATGCCCCCCTCACCATTATTATCTACGCCAGTAATTGAGTTGTTCGTGGAAGCTTTATGACCTGACCCTAGTATAACGGCTCTCGAGTTAGATCGGGCAAGCACAAATTATTCTCTATGCAGATGATGACCTCTTTTTCTTAAATGATCCATTGATATCTGTGCTCCGCTTAATTCAAGTGGTTAACTTATTTGGCATGTTCTCAGGTTATAAAATCAATTTTATGACATCAGAGGCCATGCCACTGGGAGGTCTTGCCAGTATATCCAATTTTCCGGACGCATCCCGTTTCGCTTTTCGGTGGTCACTGGGAAGTTTTCATTACTTAGGTATTTTTAATACTCCGGCATTTGGTCAGCTATATAAAGCCATTTATACACACTTAATATAGAAAATAAGATAGGTCCTTCAACGCTTGGAAGATCTCCCAAAATCCTGGCTCGATAGAATAGCTTTGGTCAACATGAATACCCAACCTCACCTGTTATACGCTGTGAGAATGCTCGCCTTGATGCTGCCGAGACAGGCGCTGCGTTAGCTTTATGGTTCGCTCGACTCCTTTATTTGGAGTCATAGACGGCCCCTTATTACATTAAAAAAGCTGCAGCTTCCACAAGTAAAGTGTGGGCTGGACATTTCGGATGTCAGGAGGTACCAATTGAGCACTCTATTGTACTAATTAGCTTATTGGCTCTCTTGTGACCCACAAGCAATCTGGTTAGATATGATGCCTCCCAAGCAAAATAACCCCTCATCAATCTACTATTTATAGACAAGATGACAGTTGCTATGATCATTGTAAAAAACCTACGTTATTAAAAATAATCAAAGGCTGGAGGATAATGTGACAGGATGAGGACAACCTACAAAAATCCTCCCCCTATACCCTGATAGTGGGAACGTTGGAATTCCAGCCAAGGCTGACTGATGCATATTCAGAACCTGGGAGTGCAAATTTATCTTCAGTTTGGGAGACCTGTTCGATGGGGAGGTCATGATGTCCTTCAAACAGCTGCGTCAGAAATTTGGGCTGTCTCGTCAATATCTTTTTCAAGATTTTCAAATACGAGAATTTATACAAAAGAAGACCACACTGATAATTAATCCATATAAATCTGATACGGAAAGGAGAGTGCTTCGACCGATGGGTCCGCCCGCAGTCAGTACTCTCTACCACAAACTATTTAATAAGGTATCAAAGGACAAGGAACGGTTATATAAAACCTACAGTCAAGTATTGGGAATGGAAATCTCCTTAGAGATGTGAGAGGACGTCTGGGAAAAAGCCAGGAAGATGTCTATCTGTAACAGAACTCAGGCTATCCAATTCAAGATATTCATTGGGCTCAATTGGTACCTGAGTGAATTGCAAAGTTCAAGGCAGGAGCATCTCCAACGTGTCCTACATGCAACATAGAAATTATTACTCTCACGCATTGTCTGAGGACATGTCGTAAGATCGGCATGTATTCGGACAGAGTAACGAATTCCTTGGCAAAGATTTTGCGTACGGAGATTGGGTGGGACCCAGTGCCTCTACTTTTGGGCTCCCCAAATTTCGCTTCTTAGGATGTATAGAGACGGAAATTATTCATTATCCTTTCCTTTTGTCTGAGGAAAAACATTTTAGTGAATTGGATATCCGAAGGTCCCCTAGGACTTTCCATTTGGCCCAGGATAGTCATGGAATATACCCCCCTTAACTTCCTTACGAATATGGTGAACCAAAAGACGGAATTATTTTATTGAACATGACAGCCCTTTTTGAACTACATCGACACAGATATATCAGCCACATTGTTCAGGGCCTTTGCTTCGCCGTGGACATGATTCCAGCTGGTTCGGAGACCCCAGGGAGGAGGAATCCTGTATCAATACGGGTTCTGTTATGACTTAATATATTTTTTTAAACATATGTATCTAGTTAATTATTTAATTATTTATTTTCTTTTCTACTTTTGCTTATTTTTAGTAATATAGGATATCCTTTTTTATGGTTTGCTAGTTTGGAGAATAGATTAGTAGTTTGTTTTTAAATTCTATATTGGCATTGTTATTATATTGTGAAGCAGAATACACTGGATTTTACTATTTTTATAATTCTGTAAAAAAATTCAAAAATCTTCTTTTTATGAAAAAAAACAGGGTGTCACTTTCACAATTTTCTCGTCTCCTGGGACCCTCCCTGATTCTAAAGATTTCTGGAAGATCACCATTAATGTCTCCATCCAGCTTATTTACCCATTTAGTTTTTCTAGCAGCTTCTCCTAATCACCTCTGCCTCCTCACTCTCTTGAACTCTTGCGATTTCATTCATGTCTTCTGCCGTGAAATCTGACATTAAATAATTATCAGTTTCTCATCTACTATTTGTTCCACACTACTATCTTACCAGCGTCATTTTCCAGTGCCCAATATCCACTTGTGCTTCTCTTTTTTGTCCTTTATATATCTAAAGAAACTCTTTCAGCCGTCCGTTATATCACTGGATAGCTTATCCTCATATTTAATCTCCGTCCTTATTTCTTATTTTGTTTGTCTTTCTAAGCTTCCCAATCCTCTGGTTTCCCATCATCATTTGCCATGTTATCTGCTTTCTGTTTTGCTTTTACCCTAGACATGCATTCCCCAGTTATCCATGGAAGCCTCATCCTCCCTGTACAACGCATCTATTACCTCGGGATGAATCTTTGTTGCGACTCCTAAATCGCTCCGACAAACTCCCGCAATTACTGCTCCACTGTCTTTCCTGCTAGGGTCCTCTCCCAGTCAATTCCACCCAGCTCCTCTCTCATGTCTTTGTCAGTGTCTTAATACAGCTGTAATATTAACTCCAATTCTGCTTTCTCGCTCTCAAATTGAAGTTTAGGTTCAATCATATTAGGATCACTGCCTCCACAGGGTACCTTCACCTTAAGCTTCCTTATCAAGCCTGTCTCATTGCACAACACTAAATCCAGAACGGCCCGTTCCCTTGTTGCCTGAAACATAAGCTGCTCCAAAAGGTCATCTCGTAGACATTCCACAAATTCGTTTCCTTGAAAACCACCACCAGTCTGATTTTCCCAATCCACCTGCATATTGAAATCCCCCCACTCACAGTAACTTTGCCTTTCCTACATATTTTTTCTATCTCCTGGTCTATCATGCGCCCCAGCCCCTGACTATGATTCAAAGGCCAATACATTACTCCAACTATGGTTTTACATCTTTGCGGTTCCTCAATTCTACCGACAGACATTACACACCATCTGACCCTACTTTGAGTAATGGGAACTGAGTGATGGGACTGCAAAACACTTCAGCTTTGTCTCAAATTTATAGTTTAGGCATGGAGTAAAAATATTTCATTTTTAATTACTTTGAAATGTCGCCACAGTGCGTTTCTTTGACCAAAGAGTCTGTCTGTATTAGGGAAGAATACAAACTGTTGAAACTGATCGAGAAGGAAGATATGAAGAGGATACAACTGTCCAAAGAGGGAAAGGTTGGAACAAGTGAACAGGCAAGTATTGGTGTATGGAACGTAGTAGGAAAAATGTGCCTGTGCTCAAAGATATTGGCTGGTTGAATGGAAACGTAATGTATTTTTTCAGTGGAGAGATTGGCGTTAGGCACAAAGGAACCGGGCACTTGGGTTACAAAATAAATCTTTACATATTCATAAAATTTTTCGAGAGGTAAGGTGAATATTGAAACTTTCTGAAACAGAACACATTTAAAAGTAGGGGCGATTTCCTACAGATCTACAAGGTAGTGGTGTAACCACATCGAGAGAGCGATGGCCACAATGATATGAAATGCAATACATAGAAGATTCACTCAGCTGACTCCTGGGAGGAGCGTTTATTTATGGAGGAAATCTTGAATTGACTGGCTCTGGATCTTCTGGGCTTTAGGCGAACAACATGTGATTTTGTTTAACCACAGAATATTCCAAGTAGTCTTTCAAGTTGAATTCTGAAACAATGTTTCAGCTTGTATAAGAGATTACCAGGAGTGGATGGATTATAAGACTGAAGAATGTCTCTGTTAAGAAGATGGTGATTTGATGCAATCATCTCATTACGTTGTGTCTTTGTGAAATTCTCTTCCCAGATAGCAATAAAGGATAAGACATTGAATATTCCTAAGGCAGAGGCAGGCAGATTTTTGACTAAGAATGACGCACTAACGTTGTAAGGGCAAAGGAGGAATGTGTGATTGAGGTCACAATCAGACCATCCACGACCTTATCGCATGACGGAGCCGTATTGATTTCTTACTCCTGATGTTAGTTTCTACATTTCTGTTGTCTTTAGATACTGAAAAAATTATGACATGATTGTCTTGAACATGAAGACTTTTCCTTTCAAATTATTGGGCTCGGCTTTCCATATGTGACTTTTAAACAGCACTCAAAAGCACTCAGGAAAGATTCATGATGTCGTAGAGAGGTCAGGAGTATAGGACAAAGGGAAAGTCTCGCTTGAAAGTGCTTTAGAAATCAGATTGGGTCGAATGGATAACTCTAATACAGCAGATTCTTTTCAGTTGTTCTTGTGAGGAGCGTTTCATTACAAAGCCAGTATTCTTTTTACTCTGTTAAATTTCTATTCAGAATATGGTGATAGACCCCTGGGGTTTTGTGGTGCAGGAACACTTACAGGTATGTTACAAAGAGAGAAACGGGGTTCTTAACAATTTGATAGTGAAGGAAGAATGATATCGCTTCAAATCCTGAGTGCCCTTGGAAATTGTATTCCTCACTATTTGATGCTCACAAGCTGTGGAGATATTGAGACTTCATTCTCTGTTTTCAACAATTAAAGTGGTAGACTCATATAGCTTACAAACAGGCCTTTCAGCCCAATGCATCTATGCCAGCCAGAAAACACCAAACTATATTATTCTCAGTTACCTGCAGATCTATAGCCTAGTAGTCCCTGGCATTTTGCTGTTAAATGCTGCGTTACTTTGATTCTGTCACCTGAGATTTTTCTCTTTCAATATATGCACGAAATGATTTCACAGAAATAGATCACATAACTTCAACGACAGCGACAAACTCATTGGATCAATAAGATGTCCTCATTGTTTAATAATTATTGAAAAATCGAATTGTCTTTTTAGTTTATTTGGGATTTTAATGCAGTTACACCAGCATTAATTTCCCTTGAGACGTTCCAGTCCAGATGGTGTTGGTCCATCCAAGTGGTTGTTGAGAGGGAGTGCCAGCTGTGCGTCTAATGTGCTGGTTTAGCTGGGAGTAAATATTACTGCTGATGGATGGAGTGGTACAGAAGCAATGATGTGGTGAGGAACAGCTCGGAGGAAAACGAAATCTTTGTCAATGCAAATATATGAGAAGGAATTTATTATTCTTCAGAGAAATAACAACCCTACACGAGAAGCCTATATAATAATGAAGCGAAGTCTGTTTCTATGTTATTGGTGTCCTTAAAATAATGGTGTCAAACAGCTGAAATAATGCTGATGCTGTCGTCGGACTGAGCATGTGAATTAACATGGATGTTTTTAGAGATGTATGGGTTGTCCTAGATTGAGTAAGTGCTGATACTCCATGGGATGATGCTGGTTTGCAATCTCACCATTTACTGAGCACATTTCGATGGTACGAACCGACAAGTCCCATTGGTTGCTGCTTCAGAATATATCAGAGCTTTCATGGCTGACACCACATGAAATCATGTATTAAAGACAAGGCCCATTGAGTCTGTACCATTCAATGCAGATACAAGTGTTTCATAAAGTTTGTGACGTTTCCTTCCTTATCACCCCTCTCAGGCAATGAATTCTAGACACAAACCATCGTCTGGGTTCAAAACAGATTCCAAAAATCCTCTCTTCATGTCTTGGCTTTCATTTTTATCATGCTCCCCCTTGTTTTTGACCATTTGACTCAGGGGAACCGCTGCTGTCTGTTCACTCTGTTCATACCTCTCATGCTCTTATACACCTCTGTCAGGTTCACTTTCCTCTCACAATGTGGTACACAGGTTCAGTAGATTGACCATGCTAAATTACCCATCATGTGCAGCTAGGTGTGTTATCTATGGGAGACGCAGGGACAGGTTAGGGGGCGGGTTAGCCATGGGAAATGCAGGAATGGGGTATGAGGTGGGCCTGTGTGCAATGCTCTGTAGAGGGTCTGTGTGGACTCGATGGGCCAATGACCCGTACAATAACAAAAATAAAGGTTGAATCAAACAAAGAAAGATACTGTGGTTCTGGAACAAAACGAAACAAAGTGCGGGGGAAACGGAGTAGGTGTGGCAGACTCTGCCGAGAGAAAAACAGAGTTAACATTTTGAGTCCACTCACCATGCATCAGACATGAAAGCAGCTGAGAAATAGTGTAATATGCGTTGGTGGATTGTGTTGAATATATGGAGAAATAGAAACATAGAAAAATATAAACAAATGGACTGTGGTTAATCAGATGGTATGGAAATAAATTGGGAGATCATTTTCATTTATTTTTCACCTTGTCCGAAATTCCTGAGTATCATGCCCATGTAGATATATAGCCAAGTCCCTGTTTCAAGGGAGTTCTGTCCCCTCTATCTCTCCATGCTGGGTGTGGTCATCTTCTTGTCTTTATTAATGGGACATGGGTGTTGTTGGCTGAGCCAGCATTTATTTCTCTTTCCGAGTTGATTTGAGAAAGTGCTGGGGAACTGCACCTCTGAACCAAATTGTGAGAGGCATGAGTAGCTGATTGGACTAATTCTCTTTCTGCTTTACACACGCGCTTTGTTGAATGTCCTCCTGCTGTTCCAACATTGTAGTCTCTGTCGACTTGCATGTCCTCCTCCTGTTCCTGACCAAGCCGCTCAAGATCTCAATGTCCACCTCCTGTCGCTCAATGAGAGGTCTGGGGACTTATGGAATCTCCCTGGTCAGATGTAACTTTTCAAGGGCTGAAATATTTCGGAAAGTTGTGTTGCTCACACTGGGTAGTTCAGTGATTAGCGCTGCTGCCTCACTGTACCAGAGATCCCAGTTCAATTTCAGTCTCCAGTTTCCTCCCACATTCCCAAGATGCACATGTTCGGTGGATTGGCCACTCTCAATTATTCATAATGTCCGGAGATGTGAATGCCAGGGGCATCAGTCTTGGAAATTGCCAGGTTAGAAGGATTGGGTGGGGTGGATGGTAGGGATCGGATGAGATTGTCTTCGGAGGATCAGCGTGGAGTTGATGGGCCAAATGGCCTGCTTCCACACTGCAGGGATATTACGATTAACCTCTTTGTTGCAGAAATCAGTTGTGGGAACAATCTTTGAATTCATTCCAATATCCTTTCCTCAGTGAGGAGATTAAATCTGTGTGCACTACTCCAGATGTGATCTCACTAAGACACTGTACAGCAGCAGCACCACTTTACCAGCCTGTTGTAAGGTTTTCACGAAGTTTAGAGCAGTCTCCGTTCTCTGGGAAGTACACAGCATTGTTGAAAGGTCATTGTCCTTCTCTACTCCACCAGCATAATGGGAGATCTGGTGATAACATCACAATGACAATTGAGAAGAACAGGTAAGGTGTGGCGAGATGATATCAATGTTAATATATGCCTCGCCAAACATCTCACCTGAATCTACCAAGAACCTCACCAGAGCCCATGTCATGCAGATTCCACAGGATCGAGTAAGGGGATCTCAGAAACAGCAAGGAGAAGCAAACATTTATCAGGTTTATATATCAAATTCAAAATTGTGATACAAATGTTGGGTATGGTCCAAAACAGGAAATTAGACATACAACTTTGTGGGTATTGCAGTAATAATGGGAAGCTTCAAGTTACATCTAAAGAGTGTTAAGCCAAGTGAATGTTAATGCTGGGAAAATGGATTTCACGAGAGTCTATGAGATGGGTTGCTTTAACGATATGTTGAACGCCGAGCTAGACATCAGGTTGTTCTGGAATTAATGATGTGTGATCAGAACAGCTAATTGAAGACTTTGTTGTAAAGGAGCTTTTGGGAATTCTGACCTTAATATTTTGAATTTAAGCAACATCTGAATACAAAGCAATTTTTTTCTTCTATTAATGGTACATGCCTGTGTCATGCAAGCCATTAAGATGCGAGGATAAAGTTGGCTTCAGTGAATTTGCAAAGTACATAAAAATGATTTAATGAAAGACAGGCAATGTCTTTTATTTATACAAACACTGTAAGGAAGTTAGGACATTATCGAGATTAATGCCTCAGACGGCAAGATTGTCTGATCAGGGAACACTGTTTGTGTTCCAGAGAGGTTCAGAGAATAAGAGGTGCTCGAAATTAAACTTTAAAACCTCACACAAAGTGGAGTGACGAACATGGGCATTGACAGGTGAGAGCAATATTATCGAGAATCACAAGACATTCCACAAGGACATCAAGCAGAGTAGAATAACCAGGGAATAATTAGAGCCAATTATACACCGAGGGAGCAATCTGTGTGGGAAGCTGGAGAAGATTGCTAGATTGTGACATGAGAGCTTCACATCCGTTTTACTTGGGAGAAGAAGGAGGCAGGTACGTAGTTCAAGAAGACTGGACTGGGAAACTCTTGGGAAAAAAGTTATAAGATGCGAGCAGGAAATGATGATTTTGGCGAGTATAAAATTGGACAAGTCCCCAGGTCTGGAAGAGTTGTATCACAGCTGCAGTGGGAGACAAGGGAGAAAAGTAGAATCTTGTAACAGGGGAGTTGCCAGAGTAATAGAGAGCAACCTTTACAGGAGGTGTTGGTGCAGGTAGACCAGGGAACTATAAATCAGTGAGTATCAGATCAGTGTCAGGAAAACTATTTGGGAAAACAGGGAAGGAGACAATTGATCTTCATTGAGGAAGGCAATGTTTGATCAGGGATTGTCAGCATGAAGTTATGAGAGGGTGGGCATGCCAAACGAATTTTATTGATATTTTTCGAGGAGGTCGTTTATATGTTTTCTTTTTGAGCAACACCTTTGACAAAGCCTCACATGCAAAACTGATAAAGAAAGTACAATATCATGGTATCATGGGTAACCAGGTAAATGACGTTCAATTTGTCTTAGAGGCAGGAGAAATAGGATGGTGGGAAAAGGCTGGTCGTGTGACTGGAGACCAGTGACCCCTGATGCACCCCAGGGGACAGTGCTGTCTCCCTTATTATTTGCGTTATTCATAAAGAATGTAAATGTGAATGTGGAGGGGTGTGGTGTGAGTGAGATATCAGTGTATCTTTCACACAAAGATTGGCCGGGTAGTTGGCAGTGAGGTGGAAGGCCTTATGTTACAGGAAGATACAGGTGGAATGATTAGATGGGCAGATCAATGGCAGATGGAATGTAACCCTGATAACTATGAGGTGATGCAATTTAGGAGAAGGAATCAGACCGGGATAGGACTCAATGAATGGCAGCACACTAGGAAACTCAGAGAGTGCTTCTCCACATATCCCTGAATGTGACTGGCCAGGGTAATAGTTGAGTTAAGAAGGCATTGGGGATCGTAAATAGCTTTTACACATCGGAACATAGATTATTAGAGCGATACAGAACTTTAGTTCGGCCAAGGTAGAATACTGTGTGGAGTTCTGGGAGCCACATTATCGGACGGATGTGATTCCACTGGAGGGGTGCAGAGGAGATTCACCAGGATTTTCCCTGGTTTGGAGTATGTCACCTGTGGAGACAAGCTGGAAAAGCTTGGTTTGTTTACTTTGGAGCAGAGAAGACTGAGGGTGTGTGATTCAGAAGGATAAGATTACGAGGGGCATGGATAGAGTGGATCGACAGCAGTTGTTCCTTTTAGTCAAAGGGCAAAACCAGGGAAACACACTTTTAAAGTGAAGGGTTTGAAAATTTGAGGATTGTTTCTCATCCAGAGGGTGTTGGGTTCTGGACTATACTTCCTGAGGGGAGCTGTATTGGTAACCACATAACAGCTAAATAGGACGTGGACGAGCTCTTGAAGTTTCATAACATTCCCGGCTACAGGCCTCATGTAGGAGAGTGGGATGAGTGCAGACCGTGCTGTATGTCTCACGGTACAAAGACTATGCTCCTAAGATTGTATGATGTGGACATGAATTGATGGGTTCCT
>NW_027311251.1:0-32150 GCF_047496795.1 Chiloscyllium punctatum | reverse complement strand
GAGAGGGACAGGGAGAGAGGGAGAGGGACAGAGAGAGAGAGAGGGACAGGGAGAGAGTGAGAGGGACAGGGAGAGAGTGAGGAACAGGGAGAGAGTGAGGGACAGAGAGAGAGTGAGAGAGAGGGTCAGAGGGAGAGAGAGGGACAGTGCGAGAGAGAGGGACAGAGAGAGAGAGAGGGACAGAGAGGGAGAGGGACAGGGAGAGAGCGAGGGACAGAGAGAGAGAGAGGGACAGAGAGAGAGAGAGGGACAGGGAGAGAGTGAATGACAGAGAGAGAGGGACAGAGAGAGAGAGGGACGGGGGAGAGAGGGGACACGGCGGCGGGGGGATACGGAGAGAGAGAGAGGGACAGAGAGAGAGAGGGACATGGAGAGAGAGAGGGACAGGGAGAGAGCGAGGGACAGAGAGAGAGAGAGGGACAGAGAGAGAGAGAGGGACAGGGAGAGAGTGAGGGACAGAGAGAGAGGGACAGAGAGAGAGAGGGACGGGGGAGAGAGGGACACGGCGGCGGGGGGGATACGGAGAGAGAGAGGGACAGAGAGAGATAGGGACAGGGAGAGAGAGAGGGACAGGGAGAGTGATAGAGAGAGTTACAGGGAGAGAGATAGAGGGACAAGGAGACAGACGGAGAGAGAGAGAGGGGACAGGGAGAGAGGAACAGAGAAAGAGAGAGAGAGAGAGGGACAGGGAGAGAGAGGTGGACAGAGAGAGTTAGGGACAGGGAGAGAGAGAGAGGGAACGGGAGAGCGAGAGAGAGAGTGGGACAGGGAGAGAGTGAGGCATAGGGAGAGAGAGAGAGAGGGACAGGGAGAGAGTGAGGGACAGTGAGAGAGCGGGACAGGGAGAGAGTGAGGGACAGGCAGAGCGGGAGAGGGACAAAGAGAGAAAGGGACAGGGAGAGAGAGAGGGACAGGGAGAGAGGGAGAGGGACAGAGAGAGAGAGAGGGACAGGGAGAGAGTGAGAGGGACAGGGAGACAGGGACAGGTGAGAGAGAGAGGGACAGGGAGAGAGTGAGGAACAGGGAGAGAGTGAGGGACAGAGAGAGAGTGAGAGTGAGGGACAGAGAGAGAGTGAGAGCGAGGGACAGAGAGAGAGAGAGGGACAGAGAGAGAGAGAGGGACAGGGAGAGAGTGAGGGACAGAGAGAGGGACAGAGAGAGAGAGGGACGGGGGAGAGAGGGACACGGCGGCGGGGGGATACGGAGAGAGAGGTACAGGGGGAGAGAGAGAGGGTCAGGGAGAGAGAGAGGGACAGTGAGAGAGAGAGAGAGAGAGGGACAGGGAGAGAGGGACAGAGAGAGAGAGGGACAGGGAGAGAGAGGGGGACAGGGAGAGAGAGAGAGAGAGTTACAGGGAGAGAGAGAGAGGGACAGGGAGACAGACGGAGAGAGAGAGAGAGAGACAGGGAGAGAGGGACAGAGAAAGAGAGAGAGAGGGACAGGGAGAGAGAGAGGGACAGAAAGAGTGAGGGACAGGGAGAGAGAGAGAGGGGAACGGGAGAGAGAGAGAGAGTGGGACAGGGAGAGAGTGAGGCATAGGGAGAGAGAGAGAGAGAGGGACAGGGAGAGAGTGAGGGACAGGGAGACAGTGAGGGACAGGCAGAGCGGAGAGGGACAGAGAGAGAGAGGGACAGGGAGAGAGAGAGGGACAGGGAGAGAGGGAGAGGGACAGAGAGAGAGAGGGACAGGGAGAGAGTGAGGGACAGAGAGAGGGACAGAGAGAGAGGGACGGGGGAGAGAGCGACACTGCCGGGGGGGATACGGAGAGAGAGAGGTACAGGGAGAGAGAGAGAGTGACAGGGAGAGAGAGAGGGACAGTGAGAGAGAGAGAGAGGGACAGGGAGAGAGGGACAGAGAGAGAGAGGGACAGGGAGGGAGAGAGAGAGAGAGAGAGTTACAGGGAGAGAGAGAGGGACAGGGAGACAGACGGAGAGAGAGAGAGAGGGACAGGGAGAGAGGGACAGAGAAAGAGAGAGAGAGGCACAGGGAGAGAGAGAGGGCCAGAGATAGTGAGGGATATGGATAGAGAGAGAGGGAACGGGAGAGAGAGAGAGAGAGAGTGGGACATGGAGAGAGTGAGGCATAATTAGAGAGAGAGAGAGGGACAGGGAGAGAGTGAGGGACAGGGAGAGAGAGGGACAGGGAGAGAGTGAGGGACAGGCAGAGCGGGAGAGGGACAGAGAGAGAGAGGGACAGGGAGAGAGAGAGGGACAGGGAGAGAGGGAGAGGGACAGGGAGAGAGAGGGACAGGGCGAGAGTGAGGGACAGTGAGAGAGCGGGACAGGGAGAGAGTGAGGGACAGGCAGAGCGGGAGAGGGACAGAGAGAGAGAGGGACAGAGAGAGAGAGAGGGACAGGGAGAGAGTTGTAGATGGGCAGGGAGAGAGAGCGGGACAGGGAGAGAGTGAGGGACAGGCAGAGCGGGAGAGGGACAGAGAGAGAGAGGGACAGAGAGAGAGAGGGACAGGGAAGAGAGTGAGGGACACAGAGAGAGAGAGAGAGAGGGACAGGGAGAGAGAGAGGGACAGGGAGAGAGTGAGGGACAGGGAGAAAGAGAGAGACAGAGAGAGAGTGGGACAGAGAGAGAGAGAAAGGACAGGGAGATAATGAGGGATGGAGAGAGTGAGGGATAGAGAGAGAGGGGGGGGACAGGGAGAGAGAGAGGGACAGACAGAGAGAGGGACAGATACAGGGAGGGGGACAGAGAGAGAGTGAGGGATAGAGAGAGAGAGAGGGACAGGGAAAGATAGAGGGCCAGGGAGAGAGAGGGACAGAGAGAGAGAGAGAGAGGGACAGGGAGAGATTGAGGGACAGGGAGAGAGGGAGAGGTACAGGGAGAGAGAGAGAGACAGGGAGAGAGAGAGAGAGACAGGGGAGAGAGAGAGAGACAGGGAGAGAGAGAGGGTCATGGAGAGAGAGGGACAGGGAGAGAGGGACAGGGAGAGAGAGAGAGGGGGGACAGGGAGAGAGAGAGAGAGAGGGACAGGGAGAGAGGGATGGGACAGGGAGCGAGTGAAGGACAGGGAGAGAGAGAGAGAGAGGACTGGGAGAGAGAGGGACAGGGAGAGAGAGAGGGATGGGAGAGAGAGGGACAGGGAGAGAGAACTACAGCCAGAGAGAGAGAGGGACAGGGAGAGAGAGAGGGACAGTGAGAGAGAGTGAGGGACACGGAGAGAGAGAGAGGGACAGGGAGAGAGCGAGGAACACAGACAGAGAGAGAGAGGAGGGGAGAGGGACAGAGAGAGAGAGAGAGAGTGAGGGACAGGGAGAGAGAGAGGGACAGGGGGAGAGACAGGGACAGAGAGAGAGAGTATTTGAGGGACAGGGAAAGAGTGAGAGGGACAGAGAGAGTGAGAGGGACAGAGAGAGAAGGGGGGACAGGGAGAGAGAGAGGGACAGGGAGAGAGTGAGGGACAGGGAGAAAGAGAGAGACAGAGAGAGAGAGGGACAGAGAGAGAGAGAGGGACAGGGAGAGAGTGATGGATGGAGAGAGTGAGGGATAGAGATAGAGAGGGGGGGAGAGGGAGAGAGAGAGGGACAGACAGAGAGAGGGACTGAGACAGGGAGGGGGACAGAGAGAGAGTGAGGGATTGAGAGAGAGAGGGACAGGGAAAGATAGAGGGCCAGGGAGAGAGAGGGACAGAGAGAGAGTGAGAGAGTGTCAGGGAGAGAGAGGGACAGAGAGAGAGAGAGGGACAGGGAGAGAGTGAGGGACAGGGAGAGAGAGAGAGACAGGGGGAGAGAGAGGGACATGGAGAGAGAGGGACAGGGAGAGAGGGACAGGGAGAGAGAGAGAAAGGGACACGGAGAGAGAGAGAGAGAGGGACAGGGAGAGAGGGATGGGACAGGGAGAGAGTGAAGGACAGGGAGAGAGAGAGAGAGGGACTGGGAGAGAGAGGGACAGGTAGAGAGAGAGGGACAGGGAGAGAGAGGGACAGGGAGAGAGCGAGGAACACAGACAGAGAGAGAGAGGAGGGGAGAGGGACAGAGAGAGGGGGACAGAGAGAGAGTGAGAGACAGGGAGAGAGAGAGGGACAGGGGGAGAGATAGGGACAGGAAGAGAGAGAGAGTGAGGGACAGGGAAAGAGTGAGAGGGACAGAGAGAGTGAGAGGGACAAAGAGAGAGAGGGACACGGAGAGAGAGTGATCGGGATAGGGAGAAAGGGAGAGAGAGGGACAGGGAGAGAGGATGAGGGACAGGTAGAGAGAGGGACAGGGAGAGAGAGAGACAGGGAGAGAGAGAGAGGGACAGGTTAGAGAGGGACAGGGAGAGAGAGAGGGACAGGGAGAGAGTCAGAGGGACAGGGAGAGAGAGGGACAGGGAGAGAGACAGAGGGACAGGGAGAGAGACAGAGGGACAGGGAGAGAGAGAGACAGGGAGAGAGAGAGGGACACGGAGAGAGAGAGTGAGGGACAGTGAAAGAGTGAGAGGCACAGAGAGAGTGAGAGGGACACAGAGAGAGAGCGGGACACGGAGAGAGAGTGAGAGGGACAGGGAGAGAAAGAGAGAGAGACACGGAGAGAGAGAAGGACAGGGAGAGAGTGAGGGACAGAGAGAAAGAGAGGGACAGGGAGAGAGATAGGGACAGAGAGAGAGTAAGGGACACGGAGAGAAATAGAGAGAGAGAGGGACAGAGAGAGAGAGAGGGACAGGGAGAGAGAGAGGGACAGGGAGAGAGAGAGGGACAGAGAGAGAGAGGGACAGAGAGTGGGAGGGGAAAGAGTGAGAGTGAGGGATAGAGAGAGAGACGGGGACAGGGAGAGATAGAGGGCAGGGAGAGGGAGGGACAGGGAGAGAGAGAGAGGGACAGGGTGAGAGTGAGGGACAGGCAGAGCGGGAGAGGGACAGAGAGAGAAAGGGACAGGGAGAGAGAGAGGGAGAGGGAGAGAGGGAGAGGGACAGAGAGAGAGAGAGGGACAGGGAGAGAGTGAGAGGGACAGGGAGACCAGGGACAGGTGAGAGAGAGAGGGACAGGGAGAGAGTGAGGAACAGGGAGAGAGTGAGGGACAGAGAGAGAGTGAGAGCGAGGGACAGAGAGAGAGAGGGACAGAGAGAGAGAGAGGGACAGGGAGAGAGTGAGGGACAGAGAGAAGAGGGACAGAGAGAGAGAGGGACGGGGGAGAGAGGGACACGGCGGCGGGTGGATACGGAGAGAGAGAGGTACAGGGGGAGAGAGAGAGGGTCAGGGAGAGAGAGAGGGACAGTGAGAGAGAGAGAGAGAGGGATAGGGAGAGAGGGACAGAGAGAGAGAGGGACAGGGAGAGAGAGGGGGACAGGGAGAGAGAGAGAGAGTTACAGGGAGAGAGAGAGAGGGACAGGGAGACAGACGGAGAGAGAGAGAGAGGGACAGGGAGAGAGGGACAGAGAAAGAGAGAGAGAGGGACAGGGAGGGAGAGAGCGACAGAAAGAGTGAGGGACAGGGAGAGAGAGAGAGGGAACGGGAGAGAGAGAGAGAGTGGGACAGGGAGAGAGTGAGGCATAGCGAGAGAGAGAGAGAGGGACAGGGAGAGAGTGAGGGACAGGGAGAGAGAGGGACAGGGCGAGAGTGAGGGACAGTGAGAGTGCGGGACAGGGAGACAGTGAGGGACAGGCAGAGCGGGAGAGGGACAGAGAGAGAGAGGGACAGGGAGAGAGAGAGGGACAGGGAGAGAGGGAGAGGGACAGGGAGAGAGTGAGGGACAGAGAGAGGGACAGAGAGAGAGGGACGGGGGAGAGAGCGACACGGCGGGGGGGGGGGATACAGAGAGAGAGAGGTACAGGGAGAGAGAGAGAGTGACAGGGAGAGAGAGAGGGACAGTGAGAGAGAGAGAGAGGGACAGGGAGAGAGGGACAGAGAGAGAGAGGGACAGGGAGGGAGAGAGAGAGAGAGAGAGTTACAGGGAGAGAGAGAGCGACAGGGAGACAGACGGAGAGAGAGAGAGAGGGACAGGGAGAGAGGGACAGAGAAAGAGAGAGAGAGGCACAGGGAGAGAGAGAGGGACAGAGAGAGTGAGGGATATGGATAGAGAGAGAGGGAACGGAGAGAGAGAGAGAGAGAGTGGGACATGGAGAGAGTGAGTCATAATTAGAGAGAGAGAGAGGGAAAGGGAGAGAGTGAGGGACAGGGAGAGAGAGGGACAGGGAGAGAGTGAGGGACAGGCAGAGCGGGAGAGGGATAGAGAGAGAGAGGGACAGGGAGAGAGAGAGGGACAGGGAGAGAGGGAGAGGGACAGAGAGAGAGAGGGGACAGGGCGAGAGTGAGGGACAGGCAGAGCGGGAGAGGGACAGAGAGAGAGAGGGACAGGGAGATAGTGAGGGATGGAGAGAGTGAGGGATAGAGAGAGAGGGGGGGGACAGGGAGAGAGAGAGGGACAGACAGAGAGAGGGACAGATACAGGGAGGGGGACAGAGAGAGAGTGAGGGATAGAGAGCGAGAGAGGGACAGGGAAAGATAGAGGGCCAGGGAGAGAGAGGGACAGAGAGAGAGAGAGAGAGGGACAGGGAGAGAGGGACAGAGAGAGAGAGGGACAGGGAGAGAGAGGCGGACAGGGAGAGAGAGAGAGAGTTACAGGGAGAGAGAGAGAGGGACAGGGAGACAGACGGAGAGAGAGAGAGGGACGGGGAGAGAGGGACAGAGAAAGAGAGAGAGAGGGACAGGGAGGGAGAGAGCGACAGAAAGAGTGAGGGACAGGGAGAGAGAGAGAGGGAACGGGAGAGAGAGAGAGAGTGGGACAGGGAGAGAGTGAGGCATAGGGAGAGAGAGAGAGGGACAGGGAGAGAGTGAGGGACAGGGCGAGAGTGAGGGACAGTGAGAGTGCGGGACAGGGAGACAGTGAGGGACAGGCAGAGCGGGAGAGGGATAGAGAGAGAGAGGGACAGGGAGAGAGAGAGGGACAGGGAGAGAGGGAGAGGGACAGAGAGAGAGAGGGACAGGGAGAGAGTGAGGGACAGAGAGAGAGACAGAGAGAGAGGGACGGGGGAGAGAGCGACACGGCGGGGGGGGGGGGATACGGAGAGAGAGAGGTACAGGGAGAGAGAGAGAGTGACAGGGAGAGAGAGATTGACAGTGAGAAAGAGAGAGAGGGACAGGGAGAGAGGGACAGAGAGAGAGAGGGACAGGGAGGGAGAGAGAGAGAGAGAGAGAGTTACAGGGAGAGAGAGAGCGACAGGGAGACAGACGGAGAGAGAGAGAGAGGGACAGGGAGAGAGGGACAGAGAAAGAGAGAGAGAGGCACAGGGAGAGAGAGAGGGACAGAGAGAGTGAGGGATATGGATAGAGAGAGAGGGAACGGGAGAGAGAGAGAGAGAGTGGGACATGGAGAGAGTGAGTCATAATTAGAGAGAGAGAGAGAGGGACAGGGAGAGAGTGAGGGACAGGGAGAAAGAGGGACAGGGAGAGAGTGAGGGACAGGCAGAGCGAGAGAGGGCCAGAGAGAGAGAGGGACATGGAGAGAGAGAGGGACAGGGAGAGAGGGAGAGGGACAGAGAGAGAGAGGCACAGGGCGAGAGTGAGGGGCAGGCAGAGCGGGAGAGGGACAGAGAGAGAGAGGGACAGAGAGAGAGAGAGGGACAGGGAGAGAGTTGTAGATGGGCAGGGAGAGAGAGCGGGACAGGGAGAGAGTGAGGGACAGGCAGAGCGGGAGAGGGACAGAGAGAGAGAGGGACAGAGAGAGAGAGGGACAGGGAGAGAGTGAGGGACAGAGAGAAAGAGAGGTACAGGGAGAGAGAGAGGGACAGAGAGAGAGTGAGGGACACAGAGAGAGAGAGAGAGAGGGACAGGGAGAGAGAGAGGGACAGGGAGAGAGTGAGGGACAGGGAGAAAGAGAGAGACAGAGAGAGAGTGGGACAGAGAGAGAGAGGGACAGGGAGATAGTGACGGATGGAGAGAGTGAGGGATAGAGAGAGAGGGGGGGACAGGGAGAGAGAGAGGGACAGACAGAGAGAGGGACAGATACAGGGAGGGGGACAGAGAGAGAGTGAGGGATAGAGAGAGAGAGAGGGACAGGGAAAGATAGAGGGCCAGGGAGAGAGAGAGGGACAGAGAGAGAGAGAGAGAGGGACAGGGAGAGAGTGAGGGACAGGGAGAGAGGGAGAGGTACAGGGAGAGAGAGAGAGACAGGGAGAGAGAGAGAGACAGGGAGAGAGAGAGAGACAGGGAGAGAGAGAGGGTCATGGAGAGAGAGGGACAGGGATTGAGGGACAGGGAGAGAGAGAGAGGGGGACAGGGAGAGAGAGAGAGAGAGGGACAGGGAGAGAGGGATGTGACAGGGAGCGAGTGAAGGACAGGGAGAGAGAGAGAGAGAGGACTGGGAGAGAGAGGGGACAGGGAGAGAGAGAGGGACAGGGAGAGAGAGGGACAGGGAGAGAGAGGGTCAGCCAGAGAGAGAGAGGGACAGGGAGAGAGAGGGACAGGGAGAGATAGGGACAGGGAGAGAGAGAGGGACAGTGAGAGAGAGTGAGGGACACGGAGAGAGAGAGGGACAGGGAGAGAGCGAGGAACACAGACAGAGAGAGAGAGGAGGGGAGAGGGACAGAGAGAGAGGGACAGAGAGAGAGAGAGAGAGTGAGGGACAGGGAGAGAGAGAGGGACAGGGGGAGAGATAGGTACAGAGAGAGAGAGTATTTGAGGGACAGGGAAAGAGTGAGAGGGACAGAGAGAGTGAGAGGGACAGAGAGAGAGGGGGGGGGACAGGGAGAGAGAGAGGAACAGGGAGAGAGTGAGGGACAGGGAGAAAGAGAGAGACAGAGAGAGAGAGGGGACAGAGAGAGAGAGAGGGGGACAGGGAGAGAGTGAGGGATGGAGAGAGTGAGGGATAGAGAGAGAGAGGGGGAGAGGGAGAGAGAGAGGGACAGACAGAGAGAGGGACTGAGACAGGGAGGGGGACAGAGAGAGAGTGAGGGATAGAGAGAGAGAGAGAGGACAGGGAAAGATAGAGGCCCAGGGAGAGAGAGGGACAGAGAGAGAGAGAGAGAGGGACAGGGAGAGAGTGAGGGACAGGGAGAGAGAGAGAGACAGGGAGAGAGAGAGGGACAGGGAGAGAGAGGGACAGGGAGAGAGGGACAGGGAAAGAGTGAGAGGGACAGAGAGAGTGAGAGGGACAGAGAGAGAGGGGGGGGGACAGGGAGAGAGAGAGGAACAGGGAGAGAGTGAGGGACAGGGAGAAAGAGAGAGACAGAGAGAGAGAGGGACAGAGAGAGAGGGGGGGGACAGGGAGAGAGTGAGGGATGGAGAGAGTGAGCGATAGAGTGAGAGAGGGGGAGAGGGAGAGAGAGAGGGACAGACAGAGAGAGGGACTGAGACAGGGAGGGGGACAGAGAGAGAGTGAGGGATAGAGAGAGAGAGAGAGGGACAGGGAAAGATAGAGGCCCAGGGAGAGAGAGGGACAGAGAGAGAGAGAGAGAGGGACAGGGAGAGAGTGAGGGACAGGGAGAGAGAGAGAGACAGGGAGAGAGAGAGGGACAGGGAGAGAGACGGACAGGGAGAGAGGGACAGGGAGAGAGAGAGAAAGGGACACGGAGAGAGAGAGAGAGGGACAGGGAGAGAGGGATGGGACAGGGAGAGAGTGAAGGACAGGGAGAGAGAGAGAGAGGGACTGGGAGAGAGAGGGACAGGGAGAGAGAGAGGGACAGGGAGAGATAGGGACAGGGAGAGAGAGAGGGACAGTGAGAGAGAGTGAGGGACACGGAGAGAGAGAGGGACAGGGAGAGAGCGAGGAACACAGACAGAGAGAGAGAGGAGGGTAGAGGGACAGAGAGAGAGGGACAGAGAGAGAGAGTGAGGGACAGGGAGAGAGAGAGGGACAGGGGGAGAGATAGGGACAGGAAGAGAGAGAGAGTGAGGGACAGGGAAAGAGTGAGAGGGACAGAGAGAGTGAGAGGGACAGAGAGAGAGAGGGACACGGAGAGAGAGTGATCGGGACAGGGAGAAAGGGAGAGAGAGGGACAGGGAGAGAGGATGAGGGACAGGTAGAGAGAGGGACAGGGAGAGAGAGAGACAGGGGAGAGAGAGAGGGACAGGGTTAGAGAGGGACAGGGAGAGAGAGAGGGACAGGGAGAGAGTCAGAGGGACAGGGAGAGAGAGGGACAGGGAGAGAGACAGAGGGACAGGGAGAGAGACAGAGGGACAGGGAGAGAGAGAGACAGGGAGAGAGAGAGGGACATGGAGAGAGAGAGTGAGGGACAGTGAAAGAGTGAGAGGCACAGAGAGAGTGAGAGGGACACAGAGAGAGAGCGGGACACGGAGAGAGAGTGAGAGGGACAGGGAGAGAAAGAGAGAGGGTCACGGAGAGAGAGAGGGACAGGGAGAGAGTGAGGGACAGAGAGAAAGAGAGGGACAGGGAGAGAGATAGGGACAGAGAGAGAGTAAGGGACACGGAGAGAAATAGAGAGAGAGAGGGACAGAGAGAGAGAGAGGAACAGGGAGAGAGAGAGGGGCAGAGAGAGAGAGGGACAGAGAGAGGGAGGGGGACAGAGTGAGAGTGAGGGATAGAGAGAGAGACGGGGACAGGGAGAGATAGAGGGCAGGGAGAGGGAGGGACAGGGAGAGAGAGAGAGGGACAGGGTGAGAGTTAGGGACAGGGAGAGAGGGAGTGGGACAGGGAGAGAGACAGAGACAGGGAGAGAGAGAGAGACAGGGAGAGAGAGAGGGACAAGGAGAGAGAGGGACAGGGAGAGAGGGACAGAGAGAGAGAGAGAGAGGGACAGGGAGAGAGAGAGAGGGAGGGACAGGGAGAGAGAGGGATGGGACAGGGAGAGAGTGAAGGACAGGGAGAGAGAGGGACAGGGAGGGAGAGGGACAGGGAGAGATAGGGACAGGGTGAGAGAGAGGGGACAGTGAGAGAGAGTGAGGGACACGGAGAGAGAGAGGGACAGGGAGAGAGCGAGGGACACAGACTGAGAGAGAGAGGGACTGGGAGAGAGAGGGACAGGGAGAGAGAGAGAGGGACAGGGAGAGAGAGAGGGACAGGAGAGAGAGGGACAGGGAGAGAAAGGGACAGCCAGAGAGAGAGGGGGACAGGGAGAGAGAGGGACAGGGAGAGAGAGAGGGACAGTGAGAGAGAGTGAGGGACACGGAGAGAGAGAGGGACAGGGGGAGAGAGAGAGGGAACGGGAGAGAGGGAGAGGGACAGGGAGAGAGAGAGGGACAGGGAGAGAGTGAGGGACAGGGAGAGAGAGGGACAGGGAGAGAAAGGGACAGCCAGAGAGGGAGAGGGACAGGGAGAGAGAGGGACAGGGAGAGATAGGGACAGGCAGAGAGAGAGGGACAGAGAGAGAGAGTGAGGGACACGGAGAGAGAGAGGGACAGGGAGAGAGAGATCGACAGATAGAGACAGAGGAATAAAGACAGAGAGAGAGAGGTGGGGAGAGGGACAGAGAGAGAGGGACAGAGAGAGAGAGTGAGGGACAGTGAGAGAGAGAGGGACAGGGGGAGAAAGAGAGAGGGGACGGGGAGAGAGAGAGGGACAGGGAGAGACAGAGGGACAGGGAGAGAGGGACAGGGAGAGAGAGAGGGACAGGGAGAGAGAGAGAGTGAGGGACAGGGAAAGTGGGAGAGGGACAGAGAGAGAGAGGGACACGGAGAGAGAGTGAGAGGGACAAGGAGAGAGGGAGAGAGAGGGACAGGGAGAGAGAGAGAGAGGGACAGGTAGAGAGAGGGACAGGGAGAGAGAGAGAGACAGGGTTAGTGAGGGACAGGGAGAGAGACAGAGGGACAGGGAGAGAGAGAGACAGGGGAGAGAGAGAGAGAGGGGCAGGGAGAGAGTGAGAGAGGGACAGGGAGAGAGAGATGGGAGAGGGAGAGAGTGAAGGACAGAGAGAGAGAGAGGGACTGGGAGAGATAGGGACAGGGAGAGAGAGAGAGGGACAGGGAGAGAGTGAGGGACAGGGAGAGAGGGAGAGGGACAGGGAGAGAGACAGAGACAGGGAGAGAGAGAGAGACAGGGAGAGAGGGACAGGGAGAGAGAGAGAGAGACAGGGAGAGAGACAGCGGGACAGGGAGAGAGTGAGACAGGGAGAGAGAGAGGGGGGGGCAGGGAGAGAGAGAGAGAGGGCCAGGAAGAGAGAGGGGACAGGGAGAGAGACAGAGGGACAGGGAGAGAGAGACAGGGAGAGAGAGAAGGACAGGGTTAGAGAGGGACAGGGAGAGAGAGAGGGACAGGGAGAGAGAGAGGGACAGTGAGAGAGAGAGTGAGGGACAGGGAAAGAGTGAGAGGCACAGAGAGATTGAGAGGGACAGAGAGAGAGAGAGGGACACGGAGAGAGTGTGAGAGGGACAGGGAGAGAGAGAGAGAGGGACAGGGAGAGAGAGGGACAGGGAGAGAGTGAGGGACAGAGAGAGAGAGAGGAGGGGAGAGAGAGAGGGACAGGGAGAGAGTGAGGGACAGGGAGAAAGAGAGAGAGACTGAGAGAGAGAGAGGGACAGAGAGAGAGAGAGGGACAGGGAGAGAGTGAGGGATTGAGAGAGAGAGGGGGACAGGGAGAGAGAGAGGGAAAGACAGAGAGAGGGACAGAGACAGGGAGGAGACAGAGCGAGAGTGAGGGATAGAGAGAGAGAGAGGGGACAGGGAAAGATAGAGGGCCAGGGAGAGAGAGGGACAGGGAGAGAGAGAGAGAGGGACAGGGAGAGAGTGAGGGACAGGGAGAGAGGGAGAGGTACAGGGAGAGAGAGAGAGACAGGGAGAGAGAGACAGGGAGAGAGAGAGGGACAGGGAGAGAGAGAGAGAGAGGGACAGGGAGAGAGAGAGAGAGGGACAGGGAGAGAGAGAGAGAGAGAGCGGGACAGGGAGAGAGGGATGGGACATGGAGAGATTGAAGGACAGGGAGAGAGAGAGAGGGACTGGGAGAGAGAGAGGGACAGGGAGAGAGAGAGAGGGACAGGGAGAGAGACGGACAGGGAGAGAGAGGGACAGCCAGAGAGAGAGAGGGACAGGGAGAGAGAGTGTCAGGGAGAGAGAGGGGCAGGGAGAGAGAGAGGTACAGTGAGAGAGAGTTAGGGACACGGAAGAGAGAGAGGGAGAGGGAGAGAGAGAGGGACAGAGAGAGAGAGGGGGACACAGACAGAGAGAGAGAGAGGGGGGAGAGGGACAGAGAGAGAGGGACAGAGAGAGAGAGAGGGACAGGGAGAGAGTGAGGGATTGAGAGAGAGAGGGGGACAGCGAGAGAGTGAGGGACAGAGACAGAGAGAGAGGGACAGGGAGAAAGAGAGAGAGGGACAGGGAGAGAGAGAGAGGACAGGGAGAGAGTGAGGGACAGGGAGAGAGAGAGAGGACAGGGAGAGAGAGAGAGACAGGGAGAGAGAGAGGGACAGGTAGAGCGGGAGAGAGGGACAGGGAGAAAGTGAGGGACAGGGGGAGAGGGAGAGGGACAGAGAGAGGGACAGAGAGAGAGAGAGTGACCGGGAGAGAGAGAGAGGGACAGGGAGAGAGAGGTACAGGGAGAAGGGAGAGAGAGAGGGACAGGGAGAGAGAGAGGGACAGTGAGAGAGAGAGAGAGGACAGGGAGAGAGGGACAGGGAGAGAGAGAGAGAGACAGGGAGAGAGATAGAGAGAGTTCAGGGAGAGAGAGAGATGGACAAGGAGACAGACGGAGAGAGAGAGAGGGACAGGGAGAGAGAGAGATGGACAAGGAGACAGACGGAGAGAGAGAGTGGGGGACAGGGAGAGAGGGACAGAGAAAGAAGAGAGGGACATGGAGAGAGAGATGGACAGAGAGAGTGAGGGACAGGGAGAGAGAGAGAGAAGGAACGGGAGAGAGAGAGAGAGGGACAGGGAGAGAGTGAGGGACAGGGAGAGAGAGGGACAGGGCGAGAGTGAGGGACAGTGAGAGAGCGGGACAGGGAGAGAGTGAGGGACAGGCAGAGCGGGAGAGGGACAGAGAGAGAGAGGGACAGGGAGAGAGAGAGGGACAGGGAGAGAGGGAGAGGGACAGAGAGAGAGAGAGGGACAGGGAGAGAGTGAGAGAGAGGGTCAGAGGGAGAGAGAGGGACAGGGAGAGAGTGAGGGATTGAGAGAGAGAGGGGGACAGGGAGAGAGAGAGGGAAAGACAGAGAGAGGGACAGAGACAGGGAGGGAGACAGAGCGAGAGTGAGGGATAGAGAGAGAGAGAGGGACCGGGAAAGATAGAGGGCCAGGGAGAGAGAGGGACAGGGAGAGAGAGAGAGGGACAGGGAGAGAGTGAGGGACAGGGAGAGAGGGAGAGGTACAGGGAGTTTGAGAGAGACAGGGAGAGAGAGACAGGGAGAGAGAGAGGGACAGGGAGAGAGAGAGAGAGGGACAGGGAGAGAGAGAGGGAAAGGGAGAGAGAGAGAGAGAGAGGGACAGGGAGAGAGGGTTGGGACATGGAGAGATTGAAGGACAGGGAGAGAGAGAGAGGGACTGGGAGAGAGAAAGGGACAGGGAGAGAGAGAGAGGGACAGGGAGAGAGACGGACAGGGAGAGAGAGGGACAGCCAGAGAGAGAGAGGGACAGGGAGAGAGAGTGTCAGGGAGAGAGAGGGGCAGGGAGAGAGTGGGGGACAGTGAGAGAGAGTTAGGGACACGGAGAGAGAGAGGGAGAGGGAGAGAGAGAGGGACAGAGAGAGAGAGGGGGACACAGACAGAGAGAGATAGAGGGGGGAGAGGGACAGAGAGAGAGGGACAGAGAGAGAGAGAGGGACAGGGAGAGAGTGAGGGATTGAGAGAGAGAGGGGGACAGGGAGAGAGAGAGGGACAGACAGAGAGATGGACAGAGACAGGGAGGGGGACAGAGCGAGAGTGAGGGATAGAGAGAGAGAGAGGGACAGGGAAAGTTAGAGGGCCAGGGAGAGAGAGGGACAGGGAGAGAGAGAGAGGGACAGGGAGAGAGTGAGGGACAGGGAGAGAGAGAGGGACAGGGATAGAGAGGGACAGGGAGAGAGGGACAGGGAGAGAGTGAGAGGGGGACAGGGTGAGAGAGAGAGAGAGGGACAGGGAGAGCGGAATGGGACAGGGAGAGAGTGAAGGCCAGGGAGAGAGAGAGAGAGAGAGGGACTGGGAGAGAGAGGGACAGGGAGAGAGAGGGGGACAGGGAGAGAGAGGGACAGGGAGAGAGAGGGACAGAGAGAGAGAGAGACGGACAGGGAGAGAGAGGGACAGTGAGAGAGAGTGAGGGGCACGGAGAGAGAGAGGGACAGGGTGAGAGAGGGGGACAGGGAGAGAGAGGGACAGGGAGAGAGAGGGACAGAGAGAGAGAGAGACGGACAGGGAGAGAGAGGGACAGTGAGAGAGAGTGAGGGGCACGGAGAGAGAGAGGGACAGGGAGAGAGCGAGGAACACAGAGAGAGAGAGGAGGGGAGAGGGACAGAGAGAGAGGGACAGAGAGAGAGAGTGAGGGACAGGGAGAGAGAGGGGGACAGGGGGAGAGAGAGACAGGGAGAGAGAGAGGGACAGGGTTAGAGAGGGACAGGGAGAGAGAGAGGGACAGGGAGAGAGACAGAGGGACAGGGAGAGAGAGGGACAGGGACAGAGACAGAGAGACAGGGAGAGAGACCGCGGGACAGGGAGAGAGAGAGACAGGGAGAGAGAGAGAGGGACAGGGAGAGAGAGAGTGAGGGACAGGGAAAGAGTGAGAGGCACAGAGAGAGTGAGCGGGACAGAGAGAGAGAGGGGGACACGGAGAGAGAGTGAGAGGGAAAGGGTGAGAGAGAGAGAGGGACACAGAGAAAGAGAGGGACAGGGAGAGAGAGAGGGACAGAGAGAGAGTGAGGGACACGGAGGGAGAGAGAGAGAGAGGGACAGAGAGAGAGGGACAGGGAGAGAGAGAGGGACAGGGAGAGAGTGAGGGACAGGGAGAAAGAGAGAGAGACAGAGAGAGAGTGAGGGACAGATAGAGACAGAGGGACAGGGAGAGAGTGTGTGATGGAGAGAGAGAGGGGGACAGGAGAGAGAGGGAAAGACAGAGAAATGGACAGAGAGAGGAAGGGGGACAGAAAGAGAGTGAGGGATAGAGAGAGAGAGGGACAGGGAGAGATAGAGGGCCAGGGAGAGAGAGGGACAGGGAGAGAGAGAGAGGGACAGTGAGAGAGTGAGGGACAGGGAGAGAGGGAGAGGGACAGGGAGAGAGGGAGAGACAAGGAGAGAGAGGGGGACAGGGAGAGAGAGGGACAGGGAGAGAGGGACAGGGAGAGAGAGAGGGACAGGGAGAGAGAGAGATAGAGGGTCAGGGAGAGAGGGATGGGACAGGGAGAGAGTGAAGGACAGGGAGAGAGAGAGAGGCGGAGAGGGACAGAGGGAGAGAGAGCGACAGGGAGAGAGAGTGAGGGACAGGGAGAGAGAGAGGGACAGCGAGAGAGTGAGGGACAGAGACAGAGAGAGAGGGACAGGGAGAGAGAGAGAGAGGGACAGGGAGAGAGAGAGAGGACAGGGAGAGAGTGAGGGACAGGGAGAGAGAGAGAGGACAGGGAGAGAGAGAGAGAGACAGGGAGAGAGAGAGGGACAGGTAGAGCGGGAGAGAGGGACAGGGAGAAAGTGAGGGACAGGGGGAGAGGGAGAGGGACAGAGAGAGGGACAGAGAGAGAGAGAGTGACCGGGAGAGAGAGAGAGAGGGACAGGGAGAGAGAGTGAGAGGGAAAGGGTGAGAGAGAGAGAGGGACACAGAGAAAGAGCGGACAGGGAGAGAGAGAGGGACAGAGAGAGAGTGAGGGACACGGAGGGAGAGAGAGAGAGAGGGACAGAGAGAGAGGGACAGGGGGAGAGAGAGAGGGACAGGGAGAGAGTGAGGGACAGGGAGAAAGAGAGAGAGACAGAGAGAGAGTGAGGGATAGATAGAGACAGAGGGACAGGGAGAGAGTGTGGGATGGAGAGAGAGAGGGGGACAGGAGAGAGAGGGAAAGACAGAGAAATGGACAGAGAGAGGAAGGGGGACAGAAAGAGAGTGAGGGATAGAGAGAGAGAGGGACAGGGAGAGATAGAGGGCCAGGGAGAGAGAGGGACAGGGAGAGAGAGAGAGGGACAGTGAGAGAGTGAGGGACAGGGAGAGAGGGAGAGGGACAGGGAGAGAGGGAGAGACAAGGAGAGAGAGGGGGACAGGGAGAGAGAGGGACAGGGAGAGAGGGACAGGGAGAGAGAGAGGGACAGGGAGAGAGAGAGATAGAGGGTAAGGGAGAGAGGGATGGGACAGGGAGAGAGTGAAGGACAGGGAGAGAGAGAGAGGCGGAGAGGGACAGAGGGAGAGAGAGGGACAGGGAGAGAGAGTGAGGGCCAGGGAGAGAGAGAGGGACAGCGAGAGAGTGAGGGACAGAGACAGAGAGAGAGGGACAGGGAGAGAGAGAGAGAGGGACAGGGAGAGAGAGAGAGGGCCAGGGAGAGAGAGAGGGACAGCGAGAGAGTGAGGGACAGAGACAGAGAGAGAGGGACAGGGAGAGAGAGAGAGAGAGGGACAGGGAGAGAGAGAGAGGACAGGGAGAGAGTGAGGGACAGGGAGAGAGAGAGGACAGGGAGAGAGAGAGAGACAGGGAGAGAGAGAGGGACAGGTAGAGCGGGAGAGAGGGACAGGGAGAAAGTGAGGGACAGGGGGAGAGGGAGAGGGACAGAGAGAGGGACAGAGAGAGAGAGAGTGACCGGGAGAGAGAGAGAGGGACCGGGAGAGAGAGAGGTACAGGGAGAGAGAGAGAGGGACAGGGAGAGAGAGAGGGACAGTGAGAGAGAGAGAGAGGACAGGGAGAGAGGGACAGGGAGAGAGAGAGGGACAGGGAGAGAGATAGAGAGAGTTCAGGGAGAGAGAGAGATGGACAAGGAGACAGACGGAGAGAGAGAGGGGGACAGGGAGAGAGAGAGATGGACAAGGAGACAGACGGAGAGAGAGAGAGAGGGACAGGGAGAGATGGACAGAGAAAGAGAGAGAGAGGGACAGGGAGAGAGAGATGGACAGAGAGAGTGAGGGACAATGAGAGAGAGAGAGAAGGAACGGGAGAGAGAGAGAGAGGGACAGGGAGAGAGTGAGGGACAGGGAGAGAGAGGGACAGGGCGAGAGTGAGGGACAGTGAGAGAGCGGGACAGGGAGAGAGTGAGGGACAGGCAGAGCGGGAGAGGGACAGAGAGAGAGAGGGACAGGGAGAGAGAGAGGGACAGGGAGAGAGGGAGAGGGACAGAGAGAGAGAGAGGGACAGGGAGAGAGTGAGAGGGACAGGGAGAGAGGGACAGGTGAGAGAGAGAGGGACAGGGAGAGAGTGAGGAACAGGGAGAGAGTGAGGGACAGAGAGAGAGTGAGAGAGAGGGTCAGAGGGAGAGAGAGGGACAGTGCGAGAGAGAGGGACAGAGAGAGAGAGAGGGACAGATAGAGAGAGGGACAGGGAGAGAGAGAGGGACAGAGAGAGAGAGGGACAGAGAGAGAGGGACAGAGAGAGAGAGGGACGGGGGAGAGAGAGAGGGAACGGGAGAGAGAGAGAGAGAGGGACAGGGAGAGAGTGAGGGACAGGGAGAGAGAGGGACAGGGAGAGATCGGGACAGGGAGAGAGAGAGGGACAGTGAGAGAGAGTGAGGGGCACGGAGAGAGAGGGACAGGGAGAGAGCGAGGAACACAGACAGAGAGAGAGAGGAGGGGAGAGGGACAGAGAGAGAGGGACAGAGAGAGAGTGAGGGACAGCGAGAGAGAGAGGGACAGGGATAGAGAGGGACAGGGAGAGAGGGACAGGGAGAGAGAGAGAGTGAGGGACAAGGAAAGAGTGAGAGGGACAGGGAGAGTGAGAGGGACAGAGAGAGAGGGACACGGAGAGAGAGTGAGAGGGACAGGGAGAGAGGGAGAGAGAGGGACAGGAGAGAGAGGGGGTCAGGGAGAGAGAGGGATAGGGAGAGAGACAGAGGGACAGGGAGAAAGAGAGACAGGGAGAGAGAGACGGACAGGGAGAGAGACAGAGTGACAGGGAGAGAGAGGGACCGGAAGAGAGAGAGAGGGACAGGGAGAGAGACAGAGGGACAGGGAGAGAGAGAGGGACAGGGAGAGAGAGAGAGGGACACGGAGAGAGAGTGTGAGGGACAGGGAGAGAGAGAGGGGGACACGGAGAGAGAGGGACAGGGAGAGAGTGAGAGACAGGCAGAGAGTGAGGGACAGAGAGAGAGAGAGGGACAGGGAGAGTGAGAGAGACAGAGAGAGAGTGAGGGACACGGAGAGAGAGAGAGAGGGAGAGAGATAGAGAGAGGGGCAGGGAGAGAGTGAGAGAGGGACAGGGAGAGAGAAATGGGACAGGGAGAGAGTGAAGGACAGAGAGAGAGAGAGAGAGAGGGACAGGGAGAGAGTGAGGGACAGGGAGAGAGGGAGAGGGACAGGGAGAGAGACAGAGACAGGGAGAGAGAGAGAGACAGGGAGAGAGAGGGACAGGGAGAGAGAGAGAGAGAGAGAGAGAGAGGGCCAGGAAGAGAGAGGGGACAGGGAGAGAGACAGAGGGACTGGGAGAGAGAGACAGGGAGAGAGAGAAGGACAGGGTTAGAGAGGGACAGGGAGAGAGAGAGGGACAATGAGGGAGAGAGTGAGGGACAGGGAAAGAGTGAGAGGCACAGAGAGATTGAGAGGGACAGAGAGAGAGAGAGGGACACGGGGAGAGTGTGAGAGGGACAGGGAGAGAGAGAGAGAGGGACAGGGAGAGAGAGGGACAGGGAGAGAGTGAGGGACAGAGAGAGAGAGGGGAGGGGAGAGAGAGAGGGACAGGGAGAGAGTGAGGGACAGGGAGAAAGAGAGAGAGACTGAGAGAGAGAGAGGGACAGAGAGAGAGAGAGGGACAGGGAGAGAGTGAGGGATTGAGAGAGAGAGGGGGACAGGGAGAGAGAGAGGGAAAGACAGAGAGAGGGACAGAGACAGGGAGGGAGACAGAGCGAGAGTGAGGGATAGAGAGAGAGAGAGGGACAGGGAAAGATAGAGGGCCAGGGAGAGAGAGGGACAGGGAGAGAGAGAGAGGGACAGGGAGAGAGTGAGGGACAGGGAGAGAGGGAGAGGTACAGGGAGAGAGAGAGAGACAGGGAGAGAGAGACAGGGAGAGAGAGAGGGACAGGGAGAGAGAGAGGGAGAGGGACAGGGAGAGAGAGAGAGAGGGACAGGGAGAGAGAGAGAGAGAGAGAGGGACAGGGAGAGAGGGATGGGACATGGAGAGATTGAAGGACAGGGAGAGAGAGAGAGGGACTGGGAGAGAGAGAGGGACAGGGAGAGAGAGAGAGGGACAGGGAGAGAGACGGACAGGGAGAGAGAGGGACAGCCAGAGAGAGAGAGGGACAGGGAGAGAGAGTGTCAGGGAGAGAGAGGGGCAGGGAGAGAGAGAGGGACAGTGAGAGAGAGTTAGGGACACGGAGAGAGAGAGGGAGAGGGAGAGAGAGAGGGACAGAGAGAGGGGGACACAGACAGAGAGAGAGAGAGGGGGGAGAGGGACAGAGAGAGAGGGACAGAGAGAGAGAGAGGGACAGGGAGAGAGTGAGGGATTGAGAGAGAGAGGGGGACAGCGAGAGAGTGAGGGACAGAGACAGAGAGAGAGGGACAGGGAGAGAGAGAGAGGGACAGGGAGAGAGAGAGAGGACAGGGAGAGAGTGAGGGACAGGGAGAGAGAGAGGACAGGGAGAGAGAGAGAGACAGGGAGAGAGAGAGGGACAGGTAGAGCGGGAGAGAGGGACAGGGAGAAAGTGAGGGACAGGGGGAGTGGGAGAGGGACAGAGAGAGGGACAGAGAGAGAGAGAGTGACCGGGAGAGAGAGAGAGGGACAGGGAGAGAGAGAGGTACAGGGAGAGAGAGAGAGGGACAGGGAGAGAGAGAGGGACAGTGAGAGAGAGAGAGAGGACAGGGAGAGAGGGACAGCGAGAGAGAGAGGGACAGGGAGAGAGATAGAGAGAGTTCAGGGAGAGAGAGAGATGGACAAGGAGACAGACGGAGAGAGAGAGAGGGACAGGGAGAGAGAGAGATGGACAAGGAGACAGACGGAGAGAGAGAGAGAGAGAGAGGGACAGGGAGAGAGGGACAGAGAAAGAGAGAGAGGGACAGGGAGAGAGAGATGGACAGAGAGAGTGAGGGACAGGGAGAGAGAGAGAAGGAACGGGAGAGAGAGAGAGGGACAGGGAGAGAGTGAGGGACAGGGAGAGAGAGGGACAGGGCGAGAGTGAGGGACAGTGAGAGAGCGGGACAGGGAGAGAGTGAGGGACAGGCAGAGCGGGAGAGGGACAGAGAGAGAGAGGGACAGGGAGAGAGAGAGGGACAGGGAGAGAGGGAGAGGGACAGAGAGAGAGAGAGGGACAGGGAGAGAGTGAGAGGGACAGGGAGAGAGGGACAGGTGAGAGAGAGAGGGACAGGGAGAGAGTGAGGAACAGGGAGAGAGTGAGGGACAGAGAGAGAGTGAGAGAGAGGGTCAGAGGGAGAGAGAGGGACAGTGCGAGAGAGAGGGACAGAGAGAGAGAGAGGGACAGATAGAGAGAGGGACAGGGAGAGTGAGAGGGACAGAGAGAGAGAGGGACAGAGAGAGAGGGACAGAGAGAGAGAGGGACGGGGGAGAGAGAGAGGGAACGGGAGAGAGAGAGAGAGAGAGGGACAGGGAGAGAGTGAGGGACAGGGAGAGAGAGGGACAGGGAGAGATCGGGACAGGGAGAGAGAGAGGGACAGTGAGAGAGAGTGAGGGGCACGGAGAGAGAGAGGGACAGGGAGAGAGCGAGGAACACAGACAGAGAGAGAGAGGAGGGGAGAGGGACAGAGAGAGAGGGACAGAGAGAGAGTGAGGGACAGCGAGAGAGAGAGGGACAGGGAGAGAGAGGGACAGGGAGAGAGGGACAGGGAGAGAGAGGGACAGGGAGAGAGAGAGAGTGAGGGACAAGGAAAGAGTGAGAGGGACAGAGAGATTGAGAGGGACAGAGAGAGAGGGACACGGAGAGAGAGTGAGAGGGACAGGGAGAGAGGGAGAGAGAGGGACAGGAGAGAGAGGGGGACAGGGAGAGAGAGGGATAGGGAGAGAGACAGAGGGACAGGGAGAAAGAGAGACAGGGAGAGAGGGACGGACAGGGAGAGAGACAGAGTGACAGGGAGAGAGAGGGACCGGAAGAGAGAGAGAGGGACAGGGAGAGAGACAGAGGGACAGGGAGAGAGAGAGGGACAGGGAGAGAGAGAGAGGGACACGGAGAGAGAGTGTGAGGGACAGGGAGAGAGAGAGGGGGACACGGAGAGAGAGGGATAGGGAGAGAGTGAGGGACAGGCAGAGAGTGAGGGACAGAGACAGAGAGGGACAGGGAGAGTGAGAGAGACAGAGAGAGAGATGGGACACGGAGAGAGAGAGAGAGGGAGAGAGATAGAGAGAGGGGCAGGGAGAGAGTGAGAGAGGGACAGGGAGAGAGAAATGGGACAGGGAGAGAGTGAAAGACAGAGAGAGAGAGAGAGAGAGGGACAGGGAGAGAGTGAGGGACAGGGAGAGAGGGAGAGGGACAGGGAGAGAGACAGAGACAGGGAGAGAGAGAGAGACAGGGAGAGAGAGGGACAGGGAGAGAGAGAGAGAGAGAGAGAGAGGGCAGGAAGAGAGAGGGGACAGGGAGAGAGACAGAGGGACTGGGAGAGAGAGACAGGGAGAGAGAGAAGGACAGGGTTAGAGAGGGACAGGGAGAGAGAGAGGGACAGTGAGGGAGAGAGTGAGGGACAGGGAAAGAGTGAGAGGCACAGAGAGATTGAGAGGGACAGAGAGAGACAGAGGGACACGGAGAGAGTGTGAGAGGGACAGGGAGAGAGAGAGAGAGGGACAGGGAGAGAGAGGGACAGGGAGAGAGTGAGGGACAGAGAGAGAGAGAGGAGGGGAGAGAGAGAGGGACAGGGAGAGAGTGAGGGACAGGGAGAAAGAGAGAGAGACTGAGAGAGAGAGAGGGACAGAGAGAGAGAGAGGGACAGGGAGAGAGTGAGGGATTGAGAGAGAGAGGGGGACAGGGAGAGAGAGAGGGAAAGACAGAGAGAGGGACAGAGACAGGGAGGGAGACAGAGCGAGAGTGAGGGATAGAGAGAGAGAGAGGGACAGGGAAAGATAGAGGGCCAGGGAGAGAGAGGGACAGGGAGAGAGAGAGAGGGACAGGGAGAGAGTGAGGGACAGGGAGAGAGGGAGAGGTACAGGGAGAGAGAGAGAGACAGGGAGAGAGAGACAGGGAGAGAGAGAGGGACAGGGAGAGAGAGAGAGAGAGGGACAGGGAGAGAGAGAGAGAGGGACAGGGAGAGAGGGAGAGAGAGAGAGGGACAGGGAGAGAGGGATGGACATGGAGAGATTGAAGGACAGGGAGAGAGAGAGAGGGACTGGAGAGAGAGAGGGACAGGGAGAGAGAGAGAGGACAGGGAGAGAGACGGACAGGGAGAGAGAGGGACAGCCAGAGAGAGAGAGGGACAGGGAGAGAGAGTGTCAGGGAGAGAGAGGGGCAGGGTGAGAGAGAGGGACAGTGAGAGAGAGTTAGGGACACGGAGAGAGAGAGGGAGAGGGAGAGAGAGAGGGACAGAGAGAGAGGGGGACACAGACAGAGAGAGAGAGGGGGGAGAGGGACAGAGAGAGAGGGACAGAGAGAGAGAGAGGGACAGGGAGAGAGTGAGGAATTGAGAGAGAGAGGGGGACAGCGAGAGAGTGAGGGACAGAGACAGAGAGAGAGTGACAGGGAGAGAGAGAGAGAGGGACAGGGAGAGAGAGAGAGGACAGGGAGAGAGTGAGGGACAGGAGAGAGAGAGAGGACAGGGAGAGAGAGAGAGACAGGGAGAGAGAGAGGGACAGGTAGAGCGGGAGAGAGGGACAGGGAGAAAGTGAGGGACAGGGGGAGAGGGAGAGGGACAGAGAGAGGGACAGAGAGAGAGAGAGTGACCGGGAGAGAGAGAGAGAGGTACAGGGAGAGAGAGAGGTACAGGGAGAGAGAGAGAGGGACAGGGAGAGAGAGAGGGACAGTGAGAGAGAGAGAGAGGACAGGGAGAGAGGGACAGCGAGAAAGAGAGGACAGGGAGAGAGATAGAGAGAGTTCAGGGAGAGAGAGAGATGGACAAGGAGACAGACGGAGAGAGAGAGAGGGACAGGGAGAGAGAGAGATGGACAAGGAGACAGACGGAGAGAGAGAGAGAGAGAGAGAGGGACAGGGAGAGAGGGACAGAGAAAGAGAGAGAGGGACAGGGAGAGAGAGATGGACAGAGAGAGTGAGGGACAGGGAGAGAGAGAGAAGGAACGGGAGAGAGAGAGAGAGGGACAGGGAGAGAGTGAGGGACAGGGAGAGAGAGGGACAGGGCGAGAGTGAGGGACAGTGAGAGAGCGGACAGGGAGAGAGTGAGGGACAGGCAGAGCGGGAGAGGGACAGAGAGAGAGAGGGACAGGGAGAGAGAGAGGGACAGGGAGAGAGGGAGAGGGACAGAGAGAGAGAGAGGGACAGGGAGAGAGTGAGAGGGACAGGGAGAGAGGGACAGGTGAGAGAGAGAGGGACAGGGAGAGAGTGAGGAACAGGGAGAGAGTGAGGGACAGAGAGAGAGTGAGAGAGAGGGTCAGAGGGAGAGAGAGGGACAGTGCGAGAGAGAGGGACAGAGAGAGAGAGAGGGACAGATAGAGAGAGGGACAGGGAGAGAGAGAGGGACAGAGAGAGAGGGACAGAGAGAGAGGGACAGAGAGACAGAGGGACGGGGGAGAGAGAGAGGGAACGGGAGAGAGAGAGAGAGAGAGGGACAGGGAGAGAGTGAGGGACAGGGAGAGAGAGGGACAGGGAGAGATCGGGACAGGGAGAGAGAGAGGGACAGTGAGAGAGAGTGAGGGCACGGAGAGAGAGAGGGACAGGGAGAGAGCGAGGAACACAGACAGAGAGAGAGAGGAGGGGAGAGGGACAGAGAGAGAGGGACAGAGAGAGAGTGAGGGACAGCGAGAGAGAGAGGGACAGGGAGAGAGAGGGACAGGGAGAGAGGGACAGGGAGAGAGAGGGACAGGGAGAGAGAGAGAGTGAGGGACAAGGAAAGAGTGAGAGGGACAGAGAGATTGAGAGGGACAGAGAGAGAGGGACACGGAGAGAGAGTGAGAGGGACAGGGAGAGAGGGAGAGAGAGGGACAGGAGAGAGAGGGGGACAGGGAGAGAGAGGGATAGGGAGAGAGACAGAGGGACAGGGAGAGAGAGAGACAGGGAGAGAGGGACGGACAGGGAGAGAGACAGAGGGACAGGGAGAGAGAGGGACCGGAAGAGAGAGAGAGGGACAGGGAGAGAGACAGAGGGACAGGGAGAGAGAGAGGGACAGGGAGAGAGAGAGAGGGACACGGAGAGAGAGTGTGAGGGACAGGGAGAGAGAGAGGGGGACACGGAGAGAGAGGGACAGGGAGAGAGTGAGGGACAGGCAGAGAGTGAGGGACAGAGAGAGAGAGAGGGACAGGGAGAGTGAGAGAGACAGAGAGAGAGAGATGGGACAGGGAGAGAGAGAGAGAGGGAGAGAGAGAGAGAGAGGGGCAGGGAGAGAGTGAGAGAGGGACAGGGAGAGAGAGATGGGACAGGGAGAGAGTGAAGGACAGAGAGAGAGAGAGAGAGAGGGACTGGGAGAGATAGGGACAGGGGGAGAGAGAGAGGGACATGGAGAGAGAGAGGGACAGGGAGAGAGAGAGAGGGACACGGAGAGAGAGTGTGAGGGACAGGGAGAGAGAGTTGGGGACACGGAGAGAGATGGACAGGGAGAGAGTGAGGGACAGGCAGAGAGTGAGGGACAGAGAGAGAGAGAGGGACAGGGAGAGTGAGAGAGACAGAGAGAGAGTGAGGGACAGATAGAGACAGAGGGACAGGGAGAGAGTGTGGGATGGAGAGAGAGAGGGGGACAGGAGAGAGAGGGAAAGACAGAGAAATGGACAGAGAGAGGAAGGGGGACAGAAAGAGAGTGAAGGATAGAGAGAGAGGGGGACAGGGAGAGATAGAGGGCCAGGGAGAGAGAGGGACAGGGAGAGAGAGAGAGGGACAGTGAGAGAGTGAGGGACAGGGAGAGAGGGAGAGGGACAGGGAGAGAGGGAGAGACAAGGAGAGAGAGGGGGACAGGGAGAGAGAGGGACAGGGAGAGAGGGACAGGGAGAGAGAGAGGGACAGGGAGAGAGAGAGATAGAGGGTCAGGGAGAGAGGGATGGGACAGGGAGAGAGTGAAGGACAGGGAGAGAGAGAGAGGCGGAGAGGGACAGAGGGAGAGAGAGGGACAGGGAGAGAGAGTGAGGGACAGGGAGAGAGAGAGGGACAGCGAGAGAGTGAGCGACAGAGACAGAGAGAGAGGGACAGGGAGAGAGAGAGAGAGGAACAGGGAGAGAGAGAGAGACAGGGAGAGAGAGAGGGACAGGTAGAGCGGGAGAGAGGGACAGGGAGAAAGTGAGGGATAGCGAGAGAGAGAGGGACAGGGAGAGAGAGGGACAGGGAGAGAGGGACAGGGAGAGAGAGAGGGACAGGGAGAGAGAGAGTGAGGGACAAGGAAAGAGTGAGAGGGACAGAGAGAGTGAGAGGGACAGAGAGAGAGGGACACGGAGAGAGAGTGAGAGGGACAGGGAGAGAGGGAGAGAGAGGGACAGGAGAGAGAGGGGGACAGGGAGAGAGAGGGATAGGGAGAGAGACAGAGGGACAGGGAGAGAGAGAGAGAGACAGGGAGAGAGAGACGGACAGGGAGAGAGACAGAGGGACAGGGAGAGAGAGGGACCGGAAGAGAGAGAGAGGGACAGGGAGAGAGACAGAGGGACAGGGAGAGAGAGAGGGACAGGGAGAGAGAGAGAGGGACACGGAGAGAGAGTGTGAGGGACAGGGAGAGAGAGGGGGGACACGGAGAGAGAGGGACAGGGAGAGAGTGAGGGACAGGCAGAGAGTGAGGGACAGAGAGAGAGAGAGGGACACGGAGAGAGAGAGAGAGTGACAGAGAGAGAGAGAGAGAGGGATAGAGAGAGTGAGAGGTACAGAGAGAGAGAGAGGGACACGGAGAGAGAGAGGGGGACAGTGAGAGAGTGAGGGACAGGGAGCGTGTGATGGACAGAGAGAGAGAGAGGGACAGAGAGAGAGACAGGGACAGGCAGAGAGAGAGGGACAGTGAGAGAGAGAGACAGGGAGTGAGAGAGGGAGAGGGAGAAAGAGAGTGAGGGACAGGGAAAGAGTGAGAGGGACAGGGAGAGTGAGAGGGACAGAGAGCGGGTGGGACACGGAGAGAGAGTGAGAGGGACAGGGAGAGAGAGGGAGGGACACGGAGAGAGAGAGGGACCGGGAGAGAGTGAGGAAAGGAGAGAGAGTGAGGGACACGGGGGGAGAGAGAGAGAGAGGAACAGAGAGAGAGAAGGACAGGGAGAGAGAGAGGGACAGGGAGAGAGAGGGAGAGGGAGAGAGAGAGGGACAGAGAGAGAGTGAGGGACACGGAGAGAGAGAGGGACAGGGAGAGAGAGAGGGACAGAGAGAGAGAGAGGGATAAAGACAGAGAGAGGTGGGGAGAGGTACAGAGAGAGAGAGAGTGAGGGACATTGAGAGAGAGGGGGACAGGGGGAGAGAGAGAAGGACAGGGAGAGAGAGACGGACAGGGAGAGAGGGACAGGGAGAGAGAGAGGGACAGGGAGAGAAAGAGAGTGAGGGACAGGGAAAGAGGGAGAGGGACAGAGAGAGTGAGAGGGACAGAGAGAGAGAGGGACACGGAGAGATAGTGAGAGGGACAGGGAGAGAGGGAGAGAGAGGGACAGGGAGAGAGAGAGAGAGGGACAGGTAGAGAGAGGGACAGGGAGTGAGACAGAGGGACAGGGAGAGAGAGACAGGGAGAGAGAGAGGGACAGGGTTAGAGAGGGACAGGGACAGAGAGAGGGACAGGGAGAGAGAGAGGGACAGTGAGAGAGACAGAGAGACAGGGAGAGAGACAGCGGGACAGGGAGAGAGAGAGACAGGGAGAGAGAGAGGGACAGGGAGAGAGAGAGTAAGGGGCAGGGAAAGAGTGAGAGGCACAGAGTGAGTGAGAGGGACAGAGAGAGAGAGGGACACGGAGAGAGAGTGAGAGGGACAGGGAGAGAGAGAGAGAGAGGGACACGGAGAGAGAGAGGGACAGGGAGAGAGTGAGGGACAGAGAGAAAGAGAGGGACAGGGAGAGAGAGAGGGACAGGGAGAGAGTGAGCGACACGGAGAGAGAGGGGGGGGGGGGACAGAGAGAGAGAGAGGGACAGGGAGAGAGAAAGGGACAGTGAGAGAGTGCGGGACAGGGAGAGAGAGAGGGACAGGGAGAGAGAGAGGGACAGTGAGAGAGTGCGGGACAGGGAGAAAGAGAGAGGGACAGACAGAGAAAGGGACAGAGAGAGAGAGAGGGACAGGGAGAGAGTGAGCGACACGGAGAGAGAGAGAGAGGGGACAGAGAGAGAGAGAGGGACAGGGAGAGAGAGAGGGACAGTGAGAGAGTGAGGGACAGGGAGAAAGAGAGAGGGACAGACAGAGAAAGGGACAGAGAGAGGGAGGGGGACAGAGAATGAGTGAGGGATAGAGAGAGAGTGGGACAGGGAGAGATAGAGAGCCAGGGAGAGTGAGCGACACGGAGAGAGAGAGAGGGGGGGACAGAGAGAGAGTGAGGAACAGGGAGAGAGTGAGGGACAGAGAGAGAGTGAGAGAGAGGGTCAGAGGGAGAGAGAGGGACAGTGCGAGAGAGAGGGACAGAGAGAGAGAGAGGGACAGATAGAGAGAGGGACAGGGAGAGAGAGAGGGACAGAGAGAGAGAGGGACAGAGAGAGAGGGACAGAGAGAGAGAGGGACGGGGGAGAGAGAGAGGGAACGGGAGAGAGAGAGAGAGTGGGACAGGGAGAGAGTGAGGCATAAGGAGAGAGAGAGAGAGGGACAGGGAGAGAGTGAGGGACAGGGAGAGAGAGGGACAGGGAGAGATCGGGACAGGGAGAGAGAGAGGGACAGTGAGAGAGAGTGAGGGGCACGGAGAGAGAGAGGGACAGGGAGAGAGCGAGGAACACAGACAGAGAGAGAGAGGAGGGGAGAGGGACAGAGAGAGAGGGACAGGGAGAGAGGGACAGGGAGAGAGAGAGGGACAGGGAGAGAGAGAGTGAGGGACAAGGAAAGAGTGAGAGGGACAGAGAGAGTGAGAGGGACAGAGAGAGAGGGACACGGAGAGAGAGTGAGAGGGACGGGGAGAGAGGGAGAGAGAGGGACAGGAGAGAGAGGGGGACAGGGAGAGAGAGGGATAGGGAGAGAGACAGAGGGACAGGGAGAGAGAGAGACAGGGAGAGAGAGACGGACAGGGAGAGAGACAGAGGGACAGGGAGAGAGAGGGTCCGGAAGAGAGAGAGAGGGACAGGGAGAGAGACAGAGGGACAGGGAGAGAGAGAGGGACAGGGAGAGAGAGAGAGGGACACGGAGAGAGAGTGTGAGGGACAGGGAGAGAGAGAGGGGGACACGGAGAGAGAGGGACAGGGAGAGAGTGAGGGACAGGCAGAGGGTGAGGGACAGAGAGAGAGAGAGGGACAGGGAGAGTGAGAGAGACAGAGAGAGAGAGTGAGGGACAAGGAGAGAGAGAGAGAGGGACAGAGAGAGAGAGAGAGAGGGATAGAGAGAGTGAGAGGGACAGAAAGAGAGAGAGGGAAACGGAGAGAGAGAGAGGGACAGGGAGAGTGTGAGGGACAGGGAGATTGTGATGGACAGAGAGAGAGAGAGGGACAGAGAGAGAGACAGAGACAGGCAGAGAGAGAGGGACAGTGAGAGAGAGAGACAGGGAGAGAGAGGGGGACAGGGAAAGAGTGAGAGGGACAGGGAGAGTGAGAGGGACAGAGAGCGAGTGGGACACGGAGAGTGAGTGAGAGGGACAGGGAGAGAGAGAGGGAGGGACACGGAGAGAGAGAGGGACAGGGAGAGAGTGAGGGAGTGGGAGAGATTGAGGGACAGAGAAAGAGAGGGAGGGACAGGGAGAGAGAGAGGAAAGGAGAGAGAGTGAGGGACACGGGGAGAGAGAGAGAGAGAGGAACAGAGAGAGAGAAGGACAGGGAGCGAGAGAGGGACAGGGAGAGAGAGGGACAGGGAGAGAGAGAGGGACAGAGAGAGAGTGAGGGACACGGAGAGAGAGAGGGACAGGGAGAGAGAGAGGGACAGAGAGAGAGAGAGGGATAAAGACAGAGAGAGGTGGGGAGAGGTACAGAGAGAGAGAGTGAGGGACAGTGAGAGAGAGAGGGACAGGGGGAGAGAGAGAAGGACAGGGAGAGAGAGACGGACAGGGAGAGAGGGACAGGGAGAGAGAGAGGGACAGGGAGAGAAAGAGAGTGAGGGACAGGGAAAGAGGGAGAGGGACAGAGAGAGTGAGAGGGACAGAGAGAGAGAGGGACACGGAGAGATAGTGAGAGGGACAGGGAGAGAGGGAGAGAGAGGGACAGGGAGAGAGAGAGAGAGGGACAGGTAGAGAGAGGGACAGGGAGAGAGAGAGAGGGACAGGGAGAGAGATTCAGGGAGAGAGAGAGGGACAGGGTTAGAGAGGGACAGGGAGAGAGAGAGGGACAGGGAGAGATACAGAGGGACAGGGAGAGAGCGGGACAGGGAGAGAGACAGAGAGACAGGGAGAGAGACAGCGGGACAGGGAGAGAGAGAGACAGGGAGAGAGAGAGGGACAGGGAGAGAGAGAGTAAGGGTCAGGGAAAGAGTGAGAGGCACAGAGTGAGTGAGAGGGACAGAGATAGAGAGGGACACGGAGAGAGAGTGAGAGGGACAGGGAGAGAGAGAGAGAGGGTCACGGAGAGAGAGAGGGACAGGGAGAGAGTGAGGGACAGAGAGAAAGAGAGGGACAGGGAGAGAGAGAGGGACAGGGAGAGAGTGAGCGACACGGAGAGAGAGAGAGAGAGGGACAGAGAGAGAGAGAGGGACAGGGAGAGAGAGAGGGACAGTGAGAGAGTGAGGGACAGGGAGAAAGAGAGAGGGACAGACAGAGAAAGGGACAGAGAGAGGGAGGGGGACAGAGAGAGAGTGAGGGATAGAGAGAGAGTGGGACAGAGAGAGGTAGAGAGCCAGGGAGAGAGAGGGACAGGGAGAGAGAGAGAGGGACAGTGAGAGAGGGAGAGGGACAGGGAGAGAGAGAGGGACAGGGAGAGAGAGAGATAGAGGGACAGGGCGAGAGGGAGGGACAGGGAGAGAGAGAGATAGAGGGACAGGGAGAGAGGGATGGGACATGGAGAGATTGGGACAGGGAGAGAGGGACAGGGAGAGAGAGAGGGACAGGGAGAGAGAGAGATAGAGGGACAGGGAGAGAGGGATGGGACAGGGAGAGAGCGAAGGTCAGTGAGACAGAGAGAGGCGGAGAGGGACAGAGGGAGAGAGAGGGACAGGGAGAGAGATTGAGGGACAGGGAGAGAGAGAGGGACAGCGAGAGAGTGAGGGACAGAGAGAGAGAGGGGGGGACAGGGAGAGAGAGAGAGAGAGGAACAGGGAGAGAGAGAGAGGACAGGGAGACAGAGAGAGAGAGACAGGGAGAGAGTGAGGGACAGGGAGAGAGAGGGACAGGTAGAGCGGGAGAGAGGGACAGGGAGAGTGTGAGGGACAGGGAGAGAGGGAGAGGGACAGAGAGAGGGACAGTGAGAGAGAGTGACCTGGAGAGAGAGAGAGGGACAGGGAGAGAGAGAGGTACAGGAAGAGAGAGAGAGGGACAGGGAGAGAGAGAGGGACAGTGAGAGAGAGAGAGGTGGACAGGGAGAGAGGGACAGGGAGAGAGAGGGACAGGGAGAGAGAGAGGGACAGGGAGAGTGATAGCGAGAGTTACAGGGAGAGAGATAGAGGGACAAGGAGACAGACGGAGAGAGAGAGAGAGGGACAGGGAGAGAGGAACAAAGAGAGAGAGAGAGGGACAGGGAGAGAGAGATGGACAGAGAGAGTGAGGGACAGGGAGAGAGAGAGAGGGAACGGGAGAGCAAGAGAGTGGGACAGGGAGAGAGTGAGGCATAGGGAGAGAGAGAGAGAGGGACAGGGAGAGAGTGAGGGACAGGGAGAGAGAGGGACAGGGCGAGAGTGAGGGACAGTGAGAGAGCGGGACAGGGAGAGAGTGAGGGACAGGCAAAGCGGGAGAGGGACAGAGAGAGAGAGGGACAGGGAGAGAAAGAGGGACAGGGAGAGAGGGAGAGGGACAGAGAGAGAGAGAGGGACAGGGAGAGAGTGAGAGGGACAGGGAGAGAGTGAGGAACAGGGAGAGAGTGAGGGACAGAGAGAGAGTGAGAGAGAGGGTCAGAGGGAGAGAGAGGGACAGTGCGAGAGAGAGGGACAGAGAGAGAGAGAGGGACAG